>NC_052618.1:16194004-16396167 GCF_016545825.1 Eucalyptus grandis | reverse complement strand
TTTTAAAATTCAAAAAAGAAGAAATATAATTAAATATATATTTCAATATATAAAGTATGTTTACTCTGACCAAAAGAAAGTATGTTTATGTATATTTTCCATAATTTTTAATTTTTAAAATTAATCGAATATTATGTTGTAACGAGAAATTGATCAATAACTTTTAACTTAATAAAAATTTAAAACAAACAAGTCCTGCATACGTATAACTCTAGGGAGATAAATTATTTTGATGTTGCTAGTAAAGAATCTTGTTAACAAGCATATTTGTCTCCATGACATTTAAACATGATTAATCATGAAGCATCTGGTATTTAAAAGAAAAAAAAAAGCGATTGGAAATATCAAGGTTGAGAACATATGTGTATGAGAAGTTGGAATGCTTCCTCGTTAGGACTTCATCGACATATACACTTGTTAAATATCCAAATAAGAAAGTATATTCATTCGCAATGCACGTCTCTCTCATGCCATGTCAACATATCAAAAATCAAAAATGGTTTTTTATATTAACCATAATTGATCGGTAACTCGGAACGCTTGAACTCGACTATCTGGTAAAATCTTTGAAAAAAAAAGAAAAGCAAGAGACCCAATTTCCATTTCTTGTTTGGGAGTGGAAGCCAAGAATTCCATCTCAATAAAAATAGGAGAGAGAGGGAATTTGAGGACCACAAGGGGAGCTACTCAAGTTGTGGTGATGGAGAGGGACGGTGAGCTCACATATTAGTCGGCCATTAAAGGGATGAAGGACAGAGTTTGTGGGACATCATGGAGGGCTTTAGAATACATCCAATCGTTTCATTAGCTGGCGTGCATGGGAGAGTCTAAAAAGGATGCGTCCGCATCATTCCACCTTCCCAAAAGCCTCCCTTTTTCTCCTGGAACTGGGCGTAGACCCCGACAAAAATCAAACTTTCTTTCGTGTTTTGGTTTCTTCCTCTAGATTTCTATGCTCTTATCTGTAGTAATGGGACATATGAACTCCTTCCGAAAGGGCCAGCCGACCATTTTGGACACTACCCGTTCACAAGACATGAACACCGTCCCAGGCGGAAAAATGAGTCGCACAGAGAAAATGTGGCGCCAGAAGGTACACCTTATTTGTGTGTCGAGGCGAACTTACACGTACTCATTGTAGATTAATTGTGATGCTCGCTCAATGCACCAACAAATTGGCATTATTTTTAAGTGCTATTTTGAAGCGCCAGTACAAATCGTCATCCAAATTTAGGCAAGGAAAAAGTTGTTTACATGTGAGATGTTTTCTTATGTAGAGGAATGTGTAGATAAATTCCAAACTAATCACGAAACTCTAATTTCATGAATAAAATAATGTCGGCCAAAGTTTGAACTCAAATTCCAAGTGGTGTGCGCAATTGAACTTATTTTAGTGTGTCTAATTTCTACATACACAGCCGATTATCAGTCGCAAATACTCCAAGCAAGAATAGGAGTCCAGCCCTAAAAACTTGTTAGATGATCAAATAAATAACCTTCAGGACACTGATGCCAGGGTTATCAAATATGTCAAACAAAGTGCGTCTGGGCAATATCAATTCAATAAGGGGAATATTCTTTAAGAAAAAGTATACTGCATATGACCTTTGGATTAAGAACAAGAATCAAACAATTGATCACAAAACGACAATCTCGTTCGTGCCACGACAGTGCTTCTTATCTTTTTTTTTTTTTTTTGACAGTGCTTCTTATCTTATCTACATGAATGATAGGGGGGTGTTTTTTGGAGCAAAGGAACAGGGGAAAGCTGTCGCAGCAGTGGGTGAAAAGATTTGACAAGATCTTAGGATGACCTCACCAGCTAGAGAGGCATGCGTGTTAAAGTTGCAGATACAGAAGAAGGAGAAGGAAGCATCTCGGTACTTTCACACGAGCTGAACCCGACCATGACCCAATCCACTGAACCATTCGATAATAATTTCAGGACTTTAATCACTACTTTGGACCACTGACCCAAATACTTTCCTCGACACCTGGCTGATGAATCGAATAAGTCACAACTATTAACTCTTTTGCAAGACCAGTGATCGGCATTCATATTAGATCAATCTCATTCAGATCCAAGCAAGAAATCCTCGCAACGTCCGTTATTTTGCCGTAATTTTAAAAAATATACACTATAATATTGACCCGAGCTTTAAGCTTATGAATAGTTACTGAGTATATATAATATATTTTTCTTATAATTGAGAGTTGTAATAGAAATATTTGATGTGCTAATTATGGTGGAGTCTTATGTTAGATGTAACCTTAGTATAAAGATGAATCAATATAAACCTAAGAGATAAGTGTACTAGAAGTCTTGTCACAAAAATGTAATTGAGTTCTAAAAATTTGAAAAAATACAATTAAGTTTTAAAATTTGTCATAAAAGTGCAATCGAGTCCTAAAATTTTTCAAAAAATACAACCAAGTCATAAAACTTGTCATAAAAATGTATTTGAGTCCGAAAATTTTCAAAAAGTATTTATCAATAGAATGACTTGATTTGACTAATTTGAGAAGTTTGAGAACTTGATAGAACTATTTAAAAGTTTTATGATTTTATTGCACTTTTTGTAATAAGTTTTAAAACTAAATTGTGCTTTTTTGATCAGTTTTAGAATTTTTACTATACTTATTCCTAAATCTTATATCTCGATTTCTCTTTCTTATTTTGATCTTTAATTCTTTGTGTTTATATGCCTAATCCTATTAAGTTCTGGACAATTGGGACGTTCTTCATGGTGAGGGTGCATCATTTCATTCACCTGGGCCATGTGATCCATCGTGATATCTCTCATCGGTGCAAACACCGACACCCTTCCCTGATCCAATCACATTGATTGCTTGCTTACTATCCAATAATCAAGAATCCCTTTCAACACTCTATAGTGCATTCGTTTCTTTGCAATTTATGACGCATTCGTTTTTCATGTCCATATACGGTGATATATGTAGACAATTATGAATATAATATAACGTCATTCGCATGAAAAATTCATGCATTCTTGACCGGTCGAATTTCCTGCCATCGCTTGGAAAATGTTTGCACAATTAAGCACGGCGAGTACAAAAGGGAGTGCTTCACGCTTAAGACCAAGATAAGCTCGTTTGGTCCCATAAGTTATTGTCATTTTTGTACCAAACTAAATCCAAAGATTCGAACTTGCTGTGGAAGTTGGCCTTTTCTTAGTCCTTTTCCTTCCAACTATGAAAGATATGAGACGTGAAAATACATGGTTTAGACATTGCACGAATAAATTGACTTGATTAAGTAACATGATTTGAGTAGTTCCCGTTAGAATGAATGCCGACAATACTGGATAAAGATCATTAATGTCTTGAATATTACATATAACAATGCGATGAGTGATGTCCAATAGTCATTTATAAAAACAAAAACAAAAATAAAAATTCACATGATGCATGCACGTTATTGAAACCGACAATTCATGCAAATTAATTGGGATGTCGTAGCCAACACGTGTGAAAGTGACGAATCATGTGAATTTAAAGTCAACAATTGACCAAATGGACAATACTATAAATATTGATTTGAATGTTTATCTTTTTTTCTTTCGCGAGTCTTCATCAGCCAGTTTGCACGGATGGAACATGGATGATTTGTTACTTTCTCCGATAAATTAACAATTATCAATAAAGATATATGACTATCGAATACAAACTCACAGGAATAAATTAACAATATGGTGTAAATCACTTTTAACAAAAAGTAATATCCTTTGAGGATGCTCTTCATGGATAATGATCGAAAGTATCGTGATGCACCACCGCATCTATATTCTATAAGACAATATTAAAGAAGAGGTGCAAAGTGAAGAGCTGGATGAATATGTATAACTGTCCAACTTAATCTCTATTGTAAATCTAATATCATTCTACCTTATGTAAATCACTCGAGAATTATTAACTGTAAGATGTTACTTTGAGCCTGATTCCACACCATAGATTAAGTCCACGTCTCCAGCTTGATTAAGAAGATGTCATCCCTAGAAGTCACGACGAATTACCCTAAAAGAGAAATGTTTCTTTCGTTTTACCACTTTACAATCTTCCTGTAATACTTTTCCTCAATAACGAAAGAGAAAGCAAAGAAAAGGACGGAGGCACACTTTTCATGTACGCTTGGTGAGTTCTCACTTTGATACTTGAGTAAGACACTTCTTTTAATTTTGGCGGTATTTTCCACATCCATTTGAGGAAATTTCCTCCGATCATGCTTTGATTGATTGGTTACAAATTATGACAATCGTACTGATGTAAAACTTAAGTAAATCTAAGAATCTGTGATATTTATGCTCATAATCCACTAATTGAAGACACAATTGGAGGCCTTGCTTCAATCACTCTTCGATTGTTTTTGTCATGATCATATTAGCCAAATAGAAAATGCACGTTGAAAAAGAAATAGGAAAATTAATCCGATATTATAGTGAGGGAAGAGGAGACGGTATATACTCGCAAGGATGAAGAGATTTTGTATACCCAATTACAAAATCTTGCTATTTCCTCTTTTTCTTCGTTTTAGGAAGCAAAATGGCATCGCAAACGGAAGAAAAAGGGCAAAGAAGGAAGAACAAGAGCGCGAGGGCGGAAACTTCACAAATTCAAAGGCGAGCACCACGTGCGTGAAGTGGCGGCGGGTGCGGGGAGTCGGCATACAAGCGGACAAACTCGGGGTCAACATTCGTAGAAAACACGTGCATAATGCCAAACGTTTTGGCCCTCTTGATTTCCTTTGATTTTTTCATTTCTGTTAACCCTCTTTACACGTGCTGGCTTCTCGTACACTCGTTGGCTGCTTTTGGAATATTTTTTGGAGATGAATTTCTTTTATTTCCATAAAAACAACATACCTCTTATGCAGGACGAAAATCTCCCGTCGGTTGGAATCATCGTAGCTTCAGTAGTGCTTGCGGATATATATTAGAGCCAATACATAGAAATTGTAAAACTGATATATCTATAACACTTTCATAACTAAATTTTATTTCACAAAATTTCAAATTGACGCACTTGTAACATATTTTACCTCCAAATTAATTTTTCTTCTTACCCAAAAAAAAAAAAAAATCCCCAAAATCAATACTACCAATCAAATCAACCCTATACTAAAATGATACCTATCAACACACGCAACACGCGACTGCAAGATGTCTTGATTTGAAATTTTTGCGAGACAAAATAATCTGGGTTAAATGTGACTCATGGAGGTATTGGTTTGATATTTTCAACAATATTAATTCTATATATCAAGATCGACCTATTAATATGATATTATAAGCTTCACCAAATAATTTGTTACCCAGCAAAAAGAATATATTTGAATTTGGTAAATTAATTTATACTGCCTAACATATTATGAAAGGACAAGTTTTGTCCCGAATGTTTCTTATTATTATTTTTTTAATTTTTATTTATTTATTATTTTTTTTTGGTTCCAGGAAACCCCGAAAGCTGACAGTAGACGGGAAGAATTTGAGGCTGACGCAAGCTGGCCACCTTCACGAGGGGGAGAGGGCCCAAAGCCAGCAACGCCACCCAGGTGGGTGGTGTCCCGAATGTTTATTGTAAAAAGCTATAAATGCAAAAATGTAGAGGCATGCCTTCGGCCGCGCATCTTCCACATCTTCACTCCATCTGTCCTCCTTAGTACAATCATCCCTTGATGATCAGTTTCGGCCGCACCTTCTTCTCATGACAGAGTTTAGCTTGATTTCAATGCATGAGATAAATTGGACTTATCCGGGGAAAAAGAACATGGAGATGATGAAAATTTGTGCATGGCGTTCGAGGCTGACTGGAAAAAGTCAATATCGTGAGTCGATCGGGCCATGGATTCGAGCCTTCATGGTTATTTGTAATTCTTAAGAGAGCCGACCATTGATTGCATTCTAAGTTATCAATTAACACTTCGAAAAGATTGTTTCTCGAGTCATTCGTTCCCCCATCTGTTCATTGCATTACATCGTGCGTGCTTTGCGTGGATGCATTGAATACATCGCCACCAATGATTTTGCATGCATTGCATTACACGCTCGCCAATCATTTGGATGGGCCTTTTGATGTGGTCGTGCAACCAACACCGTACGAGAGAGATCCGATTTCGTATGTACGTATTTAAAGCCGAATGATCCACGAAATCCAAAGGGATCCACCGATCACTTGTCATCTTTCATGCCTGGAATTGAAATCATAGATTAAAGCAAGATACGGAAAAATAGAGGTAAGTAAAGAACTTAGGATCTGAATTAGGTTCTACAATTTACCGAAAAAAATAAAAAGAGAACATTTACATGATCATTGTTAGTTCATCGGCACATCGAATGATTCGATTGATGTAGTACAATACGATACCCTTTTGTTGTTATAATTTCGGCCACGATATGACAATGACGTGGTGATTGGGAAGTTATGTTTAGATATACGTGGAGCATATTTGGATCAAATGGAAAGAGATGGCACACAAATTGTGATATTCTTTCGACCTTGTGTTGAATAAGATTTTCGTTCTTTTGGTGCTATATGATTAGCAGGTTACATCTAGATATTGTGAAGTTAGGTATGGGATGGTAATTGAGAGTAGGGTCACAAAAGAGAGGATGAGTTTTTGCTGTGAAATGACCTGTCGAGGATCCATTGGAGAGTGAATTTAATTAGACGTGTCAATTTTCGCTCAAGCTCAATTTAACTTGATTTCACTTCTTCCTTAAACAATTTTCTCCCTCCATTGCATTTTTTTCCTACTAAATAACTCTGAATTCTTTTGAAGAATCATTTTTCAGTCGCAGTGCCGCGAGTAACATTGTTAATTCTTTCTTTATTAATATATAAAATAGGAAAAATGACATAAATGATTCCTGAATTTTAATATAATATGCACTATTGTTCATGAACTTTTAGTTTATGCAATGGTCTAATGTGTAATGTCATCTCTAAATAGTTCAAGGACTATGTTAGAATATTTAAATAATAAATCATGTATTCATTTAACAGCTTAAGTTTTTAATACAATAGACAATGATCTCACCAAAATCTCATATAGTATTAAAGTTGGAGATAATGAGTTTGAATCTTTTCGGGCCTCATTTGCCTTCCCAATTAAGTTTCTAAAAAAGCAAATTAAATGTAAAGGAAAGTGTTAAAATATTTAAATAATAAATCACGTATTTATTTAACAGTTTAAGTTTTTAGAATACTTGATAGTAATTCCGTCAAAATTTTAAGTATAATATTAAATAAATTTAAAATTTTGAGATGACATTAAATATTAAAAAAATGTAGATAACTATGAGAGAGGTCAGTCCAGTCCCGACCAACGTGCACAGACTTCAATGGGGAATGGATGAGTCGTAGAATTTCGACAAAACATGACATAAATTTGATAAAGAGGTTGTGAATTAATCGATCCAACGGCTGAGATTGGATTAGATCCCTAAGATCTTGGCCTTCACTGTTGAGTTCATCAGTCATCAATGAGGACGAAGTAGCGACACGTGCGCGCGACCACGACGAGTCCGACAGCGAAGTCAAACCGTTGACTGGACGGAGCCACGAGATCATCCTCAACTTCAATATGATTTCTCTCATTGAGCTAATTCAATCGTCTACATCGGCAAAATTGGCAAATATAATAATTGGAGGAAGGAGAAGGACACGTCTTAACTTGCACTTTATAGCAATTTTGTGGATTTTTTTTTTTCATTTAGTATAGTTTTTGATAATTTAAAATTTAAAATGAAA
Source organism: Eucalyptus grandis (assembly GCF_016545825.1). Taxonomy (NCBI): domain Eukaryota; kingdom Viridiplantae; phylum Streptophyta; class Magnoliopsida; order Myrtales; family Myrtaceae; genus Eucalyptus; species Eucalyptus grandis. Next base: position 16,388,400 of record NC_052618.1, on the reverse strand, counting down.
CTTTCCCTTTTCGATGTTCTCATGATAATTTCAAAATTTTTCTCATTTGCCGCTCGAACTTTCATTCCCTTTGCTCACATTCCCAAACATAAAATAAACCTAGTTATCGTCAAGTGGATGTTTAAAACATTTGATATGGTAAAAATAAAGTAATCATGAGGGAGATGAATTGAGGCAAAATTCTATTCCAAATAAGGATATCTCATTAAAAAAAACCGATATATTCCTAAACTTTCATCTTCTTTCTTTTTATGTCTTTCCCCCAAATATAACAAAATTCGCGTTAGAAAAAATCCAATCAAAAAACTTAAACTAAAATAGAGAGGCTGTATGTATTTAAGGAGTATATAAAGCGGCATGTGATACTTTAATAATTTATATGACGTACCTTCTCTTTTTGATCTGGTTAAGGTTAGAGAACATTGCCTCGGGTGCCATGGCCATGACGTTCACAATCACTGGTTTTAGTAGGTAGCGAACAATACAAAATAAGCAATCTCGCACGTTGTAAAATTCAAACAGCCCATTATGTTAGAATTATAAGATGAGCTTAAACGATTAGGTTTTAGGTAGCAAGTGTACGTCTTTTAATTATCACATATAATAATGACAAGTGGGAGGCTTCAATCCATCATTTTGAAGCATGGTCGAGACGTCCATTGGCGTCCGACATAATCATTAATATTTTTCGTTTATATAGGAGGATGTCGTTCGTTATTATAATGTTAATGTTGTACAGTGATGTGTCTTTAATTATATATGTTATAAAAAAGGAATATAATCATTACTTCGCGGTCAAAATTGTCACCTCGTGACGTGGACCGTTCCAATTATTGGTCCATATTTATGAACTCGTGCTTTGATTAGGTGAGTCACATTAAATTATCGGTTATTTTTTAGGTGCAGCCTTGAAATGGCTTCTTTCTATAAATGGGTCAGCTTTATCGTGACTCGTGGCACTGTCAAGTTAAAAAGTACTGTTGAAAATAGTGATTCTCATGTCCAACAATGATAAGGTTGGATGAGATAGGACAACTTTGTGAATTGTCAGCAACCGGATTGACACAAAACTGAACCTAATAGAACCGACTTTATTAGGCCAACATGAAACTGGTTCAGATGGGGACCGATTCAAATCTTGAGTTAAAAATTTGGAAACCGATCTTGACCGATTCAAAAGGCCGACTCTCAAATAACATGATTTTCAGGCTGGTTTTCGAATACAATTGATTTTAAACCAGTTCAAAAGCAAACACTAGAAGTCTATGAATTAATAACTTTCACAAAATATAATGAAGTTGAGCATTTCAACATAAGTAGGCGATTGAGAACTGATTTAATCGGGTAGATGCATGTTTGTATTCTAGAACTTACTAGATTCCCGATTTAGAACTTACCCATCTTGAAATTGAATGCCCATCTCTTTCACCAATTATGGGTAGGATCAAGAAAAAAAATGAGACAACAAAAACCGGCAGAAATGATTGCAAATTGAAAAATAATAGATGTGGAACTGAGGTGATAGATGACATCATTAATTCAATCACGGCCAATACTTTACAACGTCCAAATATTATTAAAATATGTCTCCTAGGGATAATAGGGTATAGGGCCAATTTAACGATAATATTTGCTGTTCTCCATAGTAGTGCAGCACTATATAATTCCTTTATAATGGGAACCATAATGGGAACCGCCTAGAACATATTTGAGGTTCAAGCTATAATGATAATCCGACTTGAATAATGGTCCTTCGATAATATAATGTTGCTTGGCATGGATTTTTTTTTTTTTGATCGTCAAACATCATCGCTTTATTTACTAATTCATACTTGGGAATAAAACACCCATTACATCAGTGCATAAAAGATCAAATAAAGCAGGGGGGATTTGATATCCAGTTCGGGGATAAGGAGTTGGTCCGGCAAGCCTTAGCTATCCAATCCGCGGGGCGATTTGAGTTGCGATTGCAGTGGGCCAGGGAGAGGCCCGGTAGTTGGGCGAGTTTAGCTTGGGCCCGGCTCACAATCGGTTGCAGTTCCCAGTTGAGTTCGGTCGAAGACTTCAACGCGTGCACCAGAGTTAAAATGTGAGTGTACTTGTGGAGAGAGAAAATTTCGGCTTTCGATGAACTTTAGGTTTCGTCCATTGCGATCGCCTCCGCTTGAGAGGCCGAAGCAATAGGAACTTGCTTCGCGAAGCCGTCCACCACGATGCTGCGGTGATCGCGACAGACACAAGCGATGGCTGCTCTTGTCGAGGAGGATTTCTTCCATCAGTGGGTGTTGTTTCGTTAGCTAGATTGGGATTAATGGAGGCGTCTGCTTTGTGTCGAGGAGGGTTTCTTCCATCAGTGGGTACTATCTCGTTAACCAGATCAAGATCAAAGGATGCGTCAACGTTGATTCAGATCTTGCCTGGAGGAGGTGGATTCCAGGTTTCAAATAAGTGTTCTGTTTCCTTCTCGCTTTTGGATTGACCGTTTATAGCTCTGTAACTTATGTAATCGCCTCTGCTCTAGCGATTGCTGAGTGCGGCCTCGGGTTTTGATGGCTGAAAATGAACTGATTTCTCTCCTTCCAAACGCTCCATAGCACCACCGCAATATTATTAAATTTGCCCAAAGTAACTGGGTTCTGTTTGATTCTGCAGATCCATTCTTCAAACCGGGTGAGGCCAAACCTGGAGATTCGTAGATTCAGAGGAGATGAGTTCCACACGTTGGCCGTCCACGGGCATAGAAGAAGTGTGTGCTCGGGCGTTTTTGCTTCCTGCTTGCAGAGGGGGCACAGAGGAGAAGGTACGATCTTTCGGTGGTGTAAATTCTCCATTGTAGCTAGTGCGTTGTTGCATCCGTTCCGGAGGAAAATTTGATTCGGGTGGGATTGTGGACTGCCAAATGTATTTCCGAGGTTTGGGCTGGCTTTGTAAGACGAATGTGCTTGTGTAAACCACAGGAGATATCCCTGAATATAAAATAACCACTCTTCACTTCGTAATCTCTCGATTTGGTGTGCATCCAGACCAGTTTATCTTCTTCGTCGGGTAAGCTGATGGGTGTGGCTAAAATTTCCTGGACCCTTGTTTCATCAAACATAGAATGTAGTAGAGTTTCATTCCATGTGCCTGTGTTTGGATTTATGAGGTCCGATACTCTTTCTGGTTCGTTATTTGTTGCTGGGCCTCCTATAAGGCCACTTTTTAGCCATCTATCCATTCTGATTGATGTGTTTTTCCCATTGCCTATCCTCCGCATGACCTGAGGAGCAACCAAATCCCTGGCCTTGATGATACTTTGCCAACTCCACGAGGAACGTGAGCCTCTTCCAGCATTCCAGATGTCACCATGTGAGTAATACAATCTTTTCATTACTTTGGTCAACAGAGAGTCTGGTTTTTTAAGTATGCGCCACATCTGCTTTGCTAGCATTGCTGTGTTGAATATTTGTAAGTCTTTGAAACCCAAACCCCCCTCACTTTTCCTGGTTTTTAACAAGTCCCACTTCTTCCAGTGAATTCCAGCTTTTTTGTCATTGCTTTTCCACCAAAATGATGCCAACCTCCTCTCAATTGCTTTACAAATTGATATGGGTATTTTGAAAATTGACATGGCGTATTGAGGGATAGCTTGTATTACCGTTTTCAGGAGTACTTCCTTTCCTGCTTTTGATAGCAGTTTTTCCTTCCAGCTGTCGAGTTTGGAGTTGACTCGAGCTAAGATCCATGCGAAGATATCCTCCTTGGATTGCCCCCAATCTGAAGGTATGCCTAAGTACTTCCCTGTCTTGGTAATCTCTGGTACTCGAAGAGCTGATGCCATGTTTCGCTTTAGTGCTGTAGGACAACCTTTACTGAAGTAGATTCCTAACTTATTGAGATTGATTGCCTGACCAGATGCAAAACAAGTATTGATTTAAGATATTTGCCAAGTGCGACATTCTGCAATTGTACCATGCGGGAAGAAGATCGAGTCATCGGCAAAGAGGAGATGGGACAGAGTAGGACAAAGGATATTCATTTTGATTCCTTTAAGCGATCCATCTTGTACTGCTTTCTGCATCAGGATAGACAGCACATTGGCCACAATGATGAAGAGATAAGGTGAGAGTGGGTCTCCTTGGCGTAAGCCTCGGGATGGTTTAAAGGAGGGTAAGGGTTCTCCATTAAAGTTTATGCTGTAAGTAACAGTGGTCACGCACTGCATAATAATCCGTACCCATTGATCACATAAGCCTAATCTTGCTAGACAGGCTTTCAGAAAATCCCACTCTATACGATCGTATGCCTTTTGCATGTCAAGTTTTAAGACTGCTTGGAACTTCTTTTTCTTGTTGCTATTTCGCAATCTATGTAACACCTCTTGCACTATCGGTATGTTGTCCCGAACCGCCTTCCTCCCACGAATGCACTCTGTTCCTCCGCAATGATATGTGGTAGAATTGGTTTGAGCCTATTTGTGAGTACTTTGGAAATTATTTTGTAGATGAAAATTGAGGGCCGATAGGGCGATATTGCTCCAGTTTTTTAGGCAGGATTTTGGGTATCGGTGTGATGAGTGTTCGTTTTATTGCGGGATCTAGGTGACCGAGATGTGAAAAGGATCTGCGCATGACTTGGTATATATCTTTGGAGATTGCGCGGTGCTCCTTGTAGAATATGTCATGAAACCCATCAGGACCAGATGCCTTGAAAGCCCCTAGCTGCTGCATAGCTTGAGTAACCTCCTCCTCTGTGACTGGAGTCATCAAGGTATGATTCATTTGGTCATCCACTAAGGTAGGTATAAGTTCTAATATGGGTTGGCAATTGCGGTGACCCACTGTGGTGTATAAATTTTTGTAGAATTGATCTGTCATCCTCTGTAGCTGGTCTTCCCCTCGAACCCAATCTCCTGTCTCATTTTTCAGCATTGTTATCTGGTTGCGACATCTCCTCTGAACTGTCGTCGCGTGAAAGAACCGAGTATTTTTATCACCCCACTTTATCCAACTTATCCTTGACCGCATCCCCCAATACATCTCCTCCTGTCGCCATAGTTGGTCTATCTCTTTGATTATCTTTTTCTCTTGAGCTGATTCTCCGTTACGTTGCGTGTTATTCATTAGGTTATGGAGTTCTCCTTTTAGCCAAGTAATCCTCTTCTTTGCGTGGCCAAATTTGTTTTTACTCCAATGTATCAACCTCGCTGTACTTGCTGCAATTTCTCCACTAGGGTGAGATCTTGATCATTCCAGGTATCGGTGACTATGGCTTTGCTCTCTACTTCATCATTCCAAGATGCTTCATATTTAAAACTGCTTTGTTTTCTTCTCTTCGATTGAGCCAAGGATAGTAGGAGAGGAGAGTGGTCCGAGCCTATCGCCGGGAGTGCAAAACATTCAGCTTCGGGGTAAGTTATTCTCACCAAAGGTGAGCAAAGAATTCTGTCAAGTCTCTTTTTCACTAGATTCTCTCCCTCACGTTTATTTGACCAGGTGAAAGAGCACCCCTTACATTCGAGGTCCATCAAGGAGCACTGATTTACAAAATTCTCTAAAGGCTGTTAACCTGTAAGTTTCAGCTCTGTACTTTCCCTCTTTCTCCCAGTGATTTAGTATTTCGTTGAAATCGCCCAAGCAAAGCCATGGTAGTCGGTAGTGTACACTTTCTGAATGGATTTGTTCCCATAACTGTATTCTCTCTCGAACACATTTGGAGCATGGAGAAAAATGATATTCATTCTCTGACACGCTTGTCGATGACATTGGGTAAAGATTGCCGAGGCCGAGGAGGAGTTAATGGACACTTGCAATTGATCATCCTGCAACGTAGCTAAGCCCCCGCTTGTACCTTACGGATTAACTAGGTAACTATTCTGAAACTTGAGTCGCTTTTTGATTCGAGCACTTTGTTCGGGGCTTTTTGTTTCCATAATGAAAACAAGGTTGGGCCGTTCTTGAGTCACAGTGACTCGCAAGGCCTGGATTGTCAGGGGATTGCCCAACCCCTGACAATTCCAGCTTAGTAGTTTCATGGGTAATTTGGTGGCTTATTAGGGCTAGCCACCAGAGCCCATTGATCTGATTGTTCTGCCACCCTTATAGGTGTTTTCACTAGCTGATTATTATCCTCTGAATGTTGATGTGCTATTTGTGCTCCATGTGGACAGAATCTTTTAACTTTTTTTGAACTTGTCGACTTCACATATCTCCCTTTCGACCTTGCGGGGGGGGTCGTCTCCAGCCCTTCTTCAGCTTCCTTCATCTGTTCCTCATGGAGTGTCAATATTGATTCTTCATCGATGCAGCAATTGCCCCGTTTCTGGGGGCTTTTCTCTTCAACCAGAATTATTTCCCGTGATGTGGAATGTTGGTAAATTTCCTTCCCCTTTTGCCGTGTGTTAACTTGTGTTTGCTGGGTTACAGGAGAACTATTTTGCTCTGTTGCAATTGCAGGAGATAATGGGGTTTCGGGTACTACATCCACTTCTTCAGGAAGGATTTCCTGCTTGCCATAAAATATTTTGCCATAGGGGCTTAATTCCTTCACCTCGGCGCGCAACCGGTTTCCACATCGGCTGGTAAGTTGTTCCAACCCCCGAATCTCTATAAGGTATCTTAGCGCATTCCGTTGCATAATGGCCGATTCTTCCACAGGAGTAGCAGTAATAGGGCAGTCGTTCGTATTTAAATTCAACCCAGATCTTCTTGTTCTCTAGATTCACAAGCACACCAGTCTTCAGAGGGTTTGCTAAGGGTAGTCTAACTTTGGCTTTGCCCATTTTATAGGTACTATTCCCATTTGCTTCTAGTTTCACTTTGATTACAGCACCAAGTTTTGAGGCAAGTTCCTCAATGACATCATAGGTAACTCTCTCATATGGTAAACCAATAAACTTTATCCAGAAATCACAATAGCTGAAATCATAACAGAACTCAGGTGTGTCAGGTTCGCATTGCCTAAGTATGAGGAGATGGCTAGAGAAGGACCAAGGTCCAGTTTGGAGTACTCTCCGTGCCTCTGTTTCCGACTGGAAGGAGAGTGAGAAAAAGCCTGGTTCCAGTGTCGCACAGGTAAAGTTCTCAGTCTTCCAAGCTTTCCGCATGAGGGTTAGAAAAGCAGTGTAGTTTAATTCGGGATTAGTGTAGAATCGGCCAAATAGGGTTTGCGACACTCTAGTAATTTTCAGGGGAGAAATATCACCTGGGATATCAACAACGTCGACTACATTCCATAGTTTGCCCATGCTTTTGCAGAGAGCCACAAGTCTTTGTCTTCATTGTTTTGATCTACCATGGTTTTTGTAGGGGTTTTGGTTGAATCGTGGGTGTATGGGTTGAAGGGAGCTCGATGGGTAAAACTGGAGAGGTACCTTAAAGCGCTGAATCGTGGATTGATGAGATGAAAGGAGGTCGATGAGTGAACGGAGAGGTACCTTGATGCGGAGGAAAGGGCCAAATTAGGGTTTCCGATCGTTCAAAGAGGGGTATTCAGTGTGAAAAGCCTCGACACTAGAAGAACACATAGAGGTTAAGAGGCGGAGCACTGAAGCACAAAGAGAGTGGGGATGCAAAGGGAAACTACCCAGCTGGTAGAGGGGGACTACACAAGCGGTAGAGGGGGATCTCCATGGCGGAGAGGGTTTCCAGCTCCTATACGTATTCCATTTTGCTAACAATGCTTGGCATGGATGAGTGACCTATTTTAGTAGAATTTTATTTGCAATTTTAGCAGCATATTCATCAATAAAAATGTACCTGACATTCTAACGATGTCATTTGGCCCTCCCTTCTCTTTCTCTCTAACCTCCCAACTAAGCAGCCGCCTCCGTGGTGCCCTCGCCAATGGTGTGGGAGTAGTGTAAGTAGTTACTTTAGTGTTGTGGAAAGCAACTACTAGAGTCTCATACAAAATCGATGGACGTTCCTTGTGTACAAACTACAAAGGGTGCTTACAAGTTAGAACTGTTTCATTGTTATTGTCAAGAGGCAAGGAGACAAAACAAGAGCAAAGAGGGTTGAACGTAATTTTTCAACGCGAGCATCACGCGCTACAGTGGCGGCGCGTGTAAGAAGTTGGGACACCGGCAGACGGAATTGGGGTCGACAATCAAAGATAACACGCACACGTCATGCCAAGGCCGAGCCTGCTCGCTTGGCAGTGCCTCGGGAGCATCTGCTTAATGATATCAAATGTGAAGTTCTTTATAAAATGAACTGTTGAATTAACTGCACAATACACAACCCTGCCAAGCATACTCAATGAAAGATGATGGCCTATAGAGCCACCCTGTTTAAGAGGGATCCTCTCGTATGTCATACGTAGGCTGGAATGGGAAGATAAATCATAGGAGGCTGAATAATATCAAGCCCCAACTCTCAATGTTTAAATGACTAAACATGGTGTTCAAGAAAATAGTCTTACGCAGTATCGCAATTTATTACTTTTAGTTTATTTAAGATTAGCAAAAGTATCACTCTTTATGTCTGGAAATGATCGTGAAGAAGTTTCTTTCTAGCCAATAGGCTTTCCTCATATGAAATAAAAGGTGCATAGTTAATAACATTGGTACCATGGGGGTTGCCATGGTTGCAAGTGTAAGCTGTAAAACGGCACCCAAGATCTTCATAATTAGAATCAATAACGACGATCTAAAGCTCAAGTGCCTCTCCTCTATTGCCTTTGTATCACTGGCTCAATGGGAATTCTCTTCACCCTCAACATTTTGTGAACGCTCTTTATATGAGATTATATACGTGTTATGGTTATATGAGAGATTTGAGCACTATTTATAGAGTTTTAAGTCACGGGTCATCTCATCACAGATAGGGTTTTACTTGGCCTGTACTAGCCAGCTCCATATTTAACTAATTAAGAAATCTTATATCTCACCTTATTAGACAAACCGGTAAAATAATAAATTATAATATCAATTAATGTAACTTATATTAAAAAACTCTTCCAAAAGGATTTTCTCCCAAGAGCAGGATCTTAGGTATTTGATTCCCGCCCAAGGATTTACACCAGCAAAGTTTTGCTTGGTCCAAGGTAAGGGCATTACCTAAGGGCGCCGAGTTAACTGACCAATATGAGTTGCGGAGTGGCTCGTCCTTCAGGAGGTTCTCAGCAAGAAAAAAGGAATAAATAGATGACATCAAAACCGCAATTCCTGTGCTTGGCTACGTTCTGATATTCTTTGCTTTCATGGTTTGGTCGAAAACGTCGGAGAAATTCTCCTTGTAGTCATCAAATCATAATCTTTCAATGGGAAAATGATTTTCCACTTTATGTTAAGAAAATAAACAACAGATATGTACACCTAGTAAAATCAACGATGATCACAGTAAAAATGACTCCTGCTTTTAATAACGCTCTGAATGCCCAATCATCGTCTTTGCCATCGAGCTTCGACCAATAAATAGGAGGGCATGGAACTTAAGAAAACCTGGTACTAAATGAAAAATATATAGCTAGTAAATTGAATGGGGGAGAAAAGGCCTTGAATTAACTCTTTTATTTTCAAAGGACTTTGACAACACAGTGGCGCCAAGGTGTGCTAACCCTAAGTTATGGAAAGCACGACAATCTTAGGTACACGGAAGAAGTATGGAAATGAGGAACCCTCCATGTCTGGCACATGGTATCATAGGGGTCTGCTTCTGTAAACCATTTGGTTGAGGCAAGATGACGACAAATGCTAGACGCCAGGGTGAAAGGGCCATATTTCGTGGAAAAACACAAACTTTTAAATATATTATTGAAATAAATTTGAATGGCGGCTTTTTAGTTGTCTATACCTGTAGACAATTCAAGGAGGCTTTTTGAGTCGTCTATACTTACAGACAATTCATTGCAAAAGAAAAGAGATCAAAGAATATATTTGAAATAGAAATGAGAAGTAAAAAGATCTATTTTCTTGTCCAGGGAGTAGAAATAAAAAAATATTTCTAAACAGAAATTGTCTGTGGAAACATAAATGTTACCAAACTTACTAAAACAAACCATAATGCTAGAGCAGTGAATTCCCATACTGGCTGAACTAGACCTTACCGATCAAACTACAAAATACTGGGGACCCGACCTAGATCACAGTGGAAAATGACTGTTGTATAAAAAGAGTCTACAATATTTCAATAGATTAAAAAAAACCAATTTTGTAGATAAGAGTTCAGCCGACGAACAGGAGTATCAAATGCATCTACGTGTTCGCCAAGAATAAGTGTCAAGGATTCTTTAGAGTCCAAAACTACCTATTAAATAAAATTGTTCAGGCAAATCTAGGACGTCAATTCAGTCTCCATTGACACGAATATGGTTTTTCCTACAAGAAAAGGAAGCACGGTGAACATATTAGGGAGAAGTACACCACAAGTGCCTTAACTTGTGTACGGCGCTTACTTTAGTGTCACAATTACTTAAGTGCCAACTTCGATTTAAGTCGCCAGAAATTTGACATGGCAATATTTTAATAATTTCTTAATTCGATCGGCATGTCCAGTTAACATATAATCTCTAAATGACGTCATGTAGCAAGTTAAAAAAAAATGATCACTTTAGTGCTACTGTTGAAAAAATGATTACTTTAGTGTCAATTGTTGTTAAAAGTGATCACTTCAATGTCGCAATCACTTCAGTATAAAAAAAAAAAAACCCTAAACGACATTGACATTGTATAGCAAGTTAAAAAGTGATCACTTCGGGGCTAGTCATTGTAAAAAATGATCACTTGGTGCCAATCGTTGTTAACAAAATGATCACTTTAGTGCCAATCTTAATGAAAAGTGATCACTTCAATGCTAATCTTAATAAAAAGTAATTGCTTCAGTACCAAAAATGCCACATCAAATAACATTTTTAATTATAAAAGCCATGTAATTTCTTTAGTCGGAATTTTTTGTTGGAGGCATTTAAGTAATCATTTTTCTCCAATTTTGATACTTAAGTGAGTTTGCGAAAAGTTGTGGCATTGTAGTGAGTACCGTATACAAGTTAAGATACTTTTGGTGTACTTCTCCCGAACATATTGTATCATTCACAACTTTTCCTTTTTCCCTAGCTAGGTTCTCAGGATTTATGCATAGGTATGGCCAGAATTGTGAACTTTTATTCGGTTCACCTCTCCCGTCATGCATTGTAACTGCCAAATTTCAATACTAAAATAGGTACAACATTTGCTGTATTACATGATGATGGTGCTCTGTGGCTTGTTAAATCCCAATGTCAATGAGCAACGGAGATTCCACCTCTATGTTGAGCTCGGTGGAAGTAAGAATTGCTGGACTATTCTGAATGACCAACAGAGATTCAAAAAGCCAAGGCTGACCGATGAATTGGAACTTGGGTCAATTTAACATAGAAAAGGTCTAGTTTTTGCAAGCACCATGTCGGACTAATATAGTAACTCAGAGGCTGGCATAATGTGACAAGCAACATCTCTGTACTAGCGACACCTCTAGTGTTGCTTTAACCGTGAGCGAGATTCTCAGTTAAGAAAGGCTCCTAAAGTCACCAGTTCATATTTCAAAAGAATACCTTTTACGGTAGTCCAGAACAGCCTTCCCTGTGACTTTACCGACGTGGAACCGCACCTTCAGTGAGTAAACCCCAACTCGTGATATACACCAGTGATAAGCAAAAGAGATAAAAGCTTGTACTTCCAACTGATCGGTGGAATCATCGACACAGAAAATCTGCGATAAAAGGTGAGATATATGCGCCAATGATATTCAACGACGTCAGTGAAACCTCATTCTACTGCAACTAGCAGATGGTGAATATAACTGCTTACCTCGAGGGTTAGACTTCAAGCCAATTTGTCAAGCGTTTTCAAAGTTTTTTCCCAACTCTTTTTGCCAGTTAGGTACAGCCTTGGCTTCAGATACAGGCCACACAATTGCTGTCTCGGTTGTAGGATTGAAGCTGGCGGCAGATACCTGTGGCTGTCCAAAGTTAGCGCAGAAGAGAAGACACACAGGGTTCAAATCTTACCACAAAAGACGACGAAAGCCATTTATACTGCAATTCTTTCCACCCACATAAGAGACAATTTAAAACCTCATTTCTCTTTACATTTATGAGAGGACAAATTGCTAACCCAGAAGATGAATATTCTATCACACTAAGTTTAATTCAAGTTGATAACGATACTTTTCATATGAAAAAGGACAATCCTAGATACCTCAGAGAGTATAATAGCAACACAAAAGCAATGGTAAACTCACTTGATTTTCCAAAATTCTCTTCACACTCGCTGCACATTTCCCACAAGTCATTCCCTGCAGAGACGTAACAGAGACATTCAAGTGATCGCACAAACAAAAACATGACATGCACCAGGGCATAAAATCTTCATGAATATAACTCAAGGAAAGTTGAGCATACATAGACAAAATCGAAGCTGTGTAGCTTGCACATTCACATAAAGTGCAAGAGATATATAGAGGCTTACTCCGACGTGAGATTTATGACGTCAGAGGAAACAGCTGAGGCTTTCTTGGCTCCATCCGCGACTGATCCCGCCTTCCCATCCTTTCCGTCAACTCTGCCACTGCCGATGTCCACTGAAGACACAAAAAGGAGTAGCAGAGCTCGAAACGCACGCAAACGATACCTTGCGAACGTCGGAGGAGACAGAGACAGGGTGTAATAGGATTTTGTGCCATGGGACCTCACTAAGCCGATTCGACTTTGTATCACAACAACCGGTATGTGTTCACGGCCCTCGTTCGTTCGTTCAATTGGAGTAGTTTGGGATTTAGGGCTTGGAATTTATAATTATGTGAGATTCGAGCTCGTTCGTTCAATTGGAGTAGTTTGGGATTTAGGGCTTGGAATTTATAATTATGTGAGATTCGAGCTCGTTCGTTCAATTGGAGTAGTTTGGGATTTAGGGTTTGGAATTTATAATTATATGAGATTCGAGCTGCGAAATCTCCTTTTTGAGTCGTTGAGTTACGTGTGTGTATATATATATAAGAATTTTTGTTAGGAACAATTGTTAATATATTAGATCCAAAAGCCAAAAAGCAATATTTAGATAAACTCTAGTCTTCTACGAAAATTTCAATTAATTCTAATACGACTTTTAATCTCAAAGATATTCTTAATAGAAATAAGAAAATTCAATCTAGGCCTATTAATATAAATGACCTCAATAATGAAATTAATCAGCAAAAATTAGAAATGAAAGCTCTTAAAGAAACCAAAGCCCAAATGCAAAAGGAAATTTTAGCAATAAAATTTGAGATAGAAAAAGGAAAAGAGAAGGAAGAAGAAAATCCAACTGATAATACCTGTCATGCCCCAAACCCTGAGTGCGTGAACATCCCTCAATGGTCGATTAGAAATGCGACATCTCATGATGCGTCGCTGACCCATTCTTTTTCTCTTTCGATTAAACGCATGCGGAAACAATTTATATAACCACCCAGTTAATCGGCAAACAAGGAATAGTGAAAACATAGCAAACATTCCAAAAAAAAAAAAAAAAAAAGCACTTTCATTTATAAACCATTAATCCTAGGAAGTTTTATAATTACCCTTATACGGCCACTTCCTACCAACAATCTCAAAATTTGCAGGGTTAGGGTTAACCAAAACTTCATTAATGACAAGGTCAACCAAAAGTGACGCTAGGCACGCTGTGTCTTGGTCCATCAGGACCTCAAACTACGCGCAACGGTTCTTCATACTGTAGACTTGAAAATATTTAACAACAATGCAGTGAGATAAAAAATTCAACAAGTTAATAGCCTAAGCCTATACTAAGATGCTAATTTGTCTCGGAGGCAGCTTAAACACGCATAATATACAAACTTATCTCGCCTTGGCATACCCCTGCATATTAGTACATCTCATATGATAATATCAATGCAACAAGCATAATCAATAAGCAAAACACATAACTCTCATGTATCAAGCATCCACACGGATCTTGATTATAAGGTAAAACCTGTCTTAGCTCATCCCATACTGTACCTCACAGTTTTACCCCATAATCAGACGCAATGAATCACAATCATTCATATGTGTTCCGATTATTATGACCTATTGGGCCATGGCCAACACACGAGTTGGCGGTCTTTTGACATAACCGGGTATCGTCCCGCCCTATTGGGCATGGCATCGTCTAGAACCCTTGCCTAGAAGATATTCCATAAATGAGCATTGGTCCGGTCTTAATCGTGACTTGGCATCCGAACCTCTACTAGGCATCCAATAAACATTAGGCATTGTCCTAAAGTCCTGTTGGGTGACGGGTTCAATTAAGTGATCACTCAAGCACATTAATTCTAAAGCTAATTTTTTTTTGGTCGTCAATTAGCCTAGTGCAAAAGAGTTTGTGCTTAAATACCAAATCTAGAAAAATCTTTACACTTAAAATTCTAGTAAAATAATCACACATGGTCATGTATTTAAAATCAACCTGCCAAACTTTGCACTCTTTCAATTTAAAACCCCATTGCTCCATTTTGCATATCATGACCCCAACTCCATCTCTAGGGTCATGAGTGACAAGGATTATTTTCATGACGTCCCAGGCTCCTCGCCGTTCCGATTCTTTTTATCTTGTTATCATGCACATGTGGAAACGTGACTAAACAACTCCTCAGACAAATAACAGCTGGAAGACTGAGACTTAGATTACACAAAACACACTAATTTATATCATAATAGTACTTTTACAAGCCTTTTCACTACAGAGCCTCTTTTCTTTTTACATCACATACAGGTTTTCCACATAGGCCAAGGGAAATCCTATCTCCTCTAACATAACTGCAGCTCTCAAAACTGATGTGAGACTTCCATGCCTCCAAGATTGAAAGATGAGGGATGAGTTTTGGGGAAACTTAGTGTCGCGACCTACCCTTAGGGAGAGGGAACAGGTTTAGGGGTATTGTCTAAAGGACGGGCCTAAGGCCCATGAATAGGTACAGACTCTCCCAAGACCATACCCCGCGTGACATTGGGATATTCTTTAGGAATTTTTGCACAAAAGGAGTTGCCACTAGCCTATTGGGTTGGCTAGAAACCAAGCGAGACATGGGAGTATACCTCACTTCCTACAACTAAAGAATCTAGGGTCGGGGACTTGATTACACTAATTAACCAATTAGTGCCATTTTGGTACCTAATCTTGTTCATTTAGACAAAATGATTTTTTTAGCAGGCAGTTTGGATTGATTTTATACCTATCCACTAACATGTGAGGTGATCATGCAGGTGCGTAATCATTAAAGTAACAATCATCCTAATTGCAATAAAATTGAACACGTGCAATTAAACATAACAAAATATACGAGTAGATAAAGACCTAATTACACTAAAAAGACAATACATAGCAATTCCTAATCAAACCCTACAATTTTTGGATTTTCGAAGTTTTTAAATTTTTAAATTTTTTTAAAAGTTATTTTTTATAATAATTAATTATTTATTTATTTTGGGCTGGATCGGGTCGGGTCCGGTTTGACCGACCCGGCCCGACCCGTAGGGGGCCGATTAGGTCTAACCTGTCCGGGTTCGACCCATTTAAGGGCCGTAAGGCCCAGGCTTGACTGACCTTGGTCGGGCCTTCGTGCAGCTGGATTGGGCCTAACCAATGGGCCCAATCTCCACTTCCCCTCATGTAGAAAAAAAGGCCCACACAGGCCCGCGACCTAAACCAGCCCAATTAACCTGAATTTGCAGAAGCTCGACCCTCTAAGATTAAACAATGCCTAATGAAGAAACCTAAACTAATCCTAAAGCCCAAAACCCCAATTCAACCCAGAAATAAACCGGCCCAAAGCCTGTAAGCCCAGCCCTAACGGATAAAAAAACCTACCCGGTTTGCTACCCGCACCTGACCCGATTTTTGACCAAAACCTTAGGGCTTCTTGGCAGCAGTGACGCGGCGGATGGTAGCGGTGACGCGGAGCGTTTTGGTGGAGGGTTGCTCACAAATGTTGTCATCGGTGATGATGCTCGGGCAGAGCATGAGGGTAGCGGTGGCTTTGCGGGTTGTTGGTGTCGCGGCTAGCTGCAGGAGTAGCAAAGATCGGCGGAGGGCAAGGGTGCTCATGGATGGGCAGTGGTGGCGTGGCGGTAGCGATCGGCCGACTCGAGATCTACAAGTCGCGGGCCGGAGGTGTGATGACCGACTTGAGCTCGGTTGCGGGTCGCGGATTAGTTGAGGTGGTGGTAGACACGGGCGTAGATGTCGAGCACTGGGTTGAGCATAGGGCGAGTCCTAGCAGAAGTGACGGCTGCAAGTGTCCTCGACAGGGTTGGGTTGCAGCTATTGGCTTGTGAGTTGTTGTAGGCTACAGCGATGGCGTTGCGGTGGCGTCGCGAAGAGGAGATCGGTTGAGGCATAGGTGGAGCGAGGCGAGCGGCGGCGTCGGGCCGTTGTGGCTTCTAGCGTCAGCGGCGGTGGTGGTGGTGCTCGAAGGTGCGAGCGTGGCGGGAGTTAGCGGCTTTGCGCCTTTTGGGCAAACCAGCGACACGAGTTTGCGAGTGAGGGAGACAAAACTCTGGCAGCTAGCAAAACGGCAATGGCGGGGCGGCTCGGGCATCGGCGCTCGGAGCTCGCGGACGAGTGGCAATGTCGCACAGCGGCCGGTGCAGTAGAGACCTTGAGCGGTGTGGGGCGGAGAGCGGCAACGGGGGAAGATGAACTGCCACTTTTTTGTCTTTTGTTTTTTCTCTTTTTCTCTCCCTCCTATATCCCCTCACATCCTCTCTCCCCTCTTCTCTCTCTTGGTTCTCCTTTCTCTCTATTTTGGTCTTCCTCGAGCTCTCTCGTCTCTCTATTTTGCTCCTGTTTTCCTGCTCTCTTTTTCCTATGCCTTCTCTCTCGGTTGCTACTCCCCTTCTTTTCTCTAGGGTTTCACGTGAACGTGGAGGAGGGAGAAGGCGGCGAGGCCGGGCCAAGACAAGATCCGGCCCAGCCCCTTCCATGTTTTCTTTTTCTCTTTTTTTTTTTTTTGTTTTTGTTTTGTTTTTTTGTTTTGTTTTTTTTGTTTTGCTTTTTTTTGTTATTGTTTTGTTGTTTTTTTTAGTGACTAATTCCTAATTTTGTACACGATTAAGTCCAAAATAAAATTGTAAAATTTAGGTGTTAACAATTGCCCCTCTTTGAATAGGAGCTCGAAGAGGTTCCATTCAAAGATAGAAGACACCCAAATTTTTTGGCGGTAGAGAGACCTTAGGTGCATAGTGTTGGAGAAAACTTCCTTGTGTGTTTTGAAGTTGACAAAATGTTTCCATCAGTTTAGTCTGAAGACTTGCAAACTCTTTCGTCAAAGTCTGAAAACCGCCGAATTGCTAGACTCAAGATCTAAAATCTATCCTCATTGATAACTTCTAGACTGTCGAAGAAGACTTATCTAGAATTAAGTATTTCTTTAAGGATTTGATTCTATCAACTAAAGAAGATCTCTTGGCTGGATATAATATCTCGGAATCCATTATTCATCTTGAGATTGATTCAGGCATTTTGGATCCGTTGATTGGCGAAGTATACTTGGAAGGTTCTATTTATGGAAACCTAGATCCTGATTGTATGGGCGAGTAGGATTGGTGGGTTATCGTCATGTTCTTTAAATAACTTGAAATCTCCCTAATTGATTATGTCCAATGGGTAGATTGGAAGAGTTCATTTGGAAAGTACCAACGGGTATGAAGGCATGGAGGAGTATATAAGGAAGATGTTCTGGTTATTCGAATGGGTGCGTGATAGAGAAATTCCAAAGTCTGAAGCTTTGTGTTCTTTGTCAATTCAATTGTTGAGCGTGAACTTGTACTCAAAAGAGAGTTTATACTTCTGTGAGACCTTGAGGAAATATAGCAGAGTCTCTACACTGTGGAATCAAGGAAGAGCTATATCGTAATAAATCTTTTGATTTTTAGTGAAATCCAGCGGGTGGGCTGTCAGTGCAGAAGAGTGGACGTAAGCTTGGATTAAGCCAAACCACTATAAACCTTGTGTTCTTATTCTCTTTCCTAAGCTCTTTTATTTTGATCGTAATTCTATTTGATTATTAAAGTCTAACTTCCTTTTCATAATCTATTGTTAAATATAGTTGGTTTAAAAGCAAAATTATATACTTTACTCGCAAAATTTGTTTTTGCACCTATTCACCCTAGGGGTGAGCACGGTTCCCGGGTAACCGGGAACCGGGAACCGAACCGGAGGAGGTTCCGGTTCGGTTCCCGGTTCTAAAGAGACCGGTTCCGGTTCCCGGTTCCCTAAAAAAGGGAACCGGGAACCGGTACCGGAACCGGTCATAATTCAAAAAAAAAAAAAACCCTAACTTTTCCCCCGCAAGATTTCCCCCTCTGCGGATTCTTCCCCCTTTCCCTTTCTTCTCTCTCTCTCTCTCTCTCTCTTTCTTTTCTCCCCTTTTCCCTCATCACGTCACTTCCTGCCCCCAACTTTTCTTTTCTTCTCTCTCTCTCTCTTCCCTTTCCCCCTCTCTCGGCCGAAACCCTACCCCTTCTTCTTCTTCTTCTTCTTTTTCTTCTTCCTCCTCTTCTTGCCGCCGCCGCGCTTAACCCACCACCACACCGCCGCCCCACGCCCTACTCACCACCACCTCTTGGCCACCGAACCACCACCACCCACCCCTCGTCCGACAAGCCATCTCGCCGTCCGACAAGCCGCCGCCGAGGCCGCTTGCCCGAACCCTCGCCGCTCGACGCGTCTCTCTCGTGCTCTACCCGTCGCCGAGGCCGCTCGCTCGAACCCTCGCCGCTCGACGCCATCTCTCTCGTGCTATGCCCGTCGCGAGACCGCTCGCCCGAACCCTCGCCGCTCGACGCCAATCTCTCCCGTTCTCGCTCGTCGCCGAGGCCGCTTTGCCCGTCGCCGAGGCCGCTCGCCCTCGAGGCCGCCGCCGGACGCCGGAGGCCACGCCACCGCCGCTCGACGCCAATCGCTGGACTCGTTTATCACGAAGCCTAAGGGTCCCTGTTCGAAACATTGCGATTTGCCTTCTCTTGAATTCGGCATTTGCCGGGATCAATCAAGGTACGGTCCTCATCTAATCTCGCTTTCCGTCGATCTTAAGGCTTGCTCGGTTATTTACCATGACTTTGACCATTGGTTCAGCTTTGCATGTTAATTATCCTGGTTGAAGTTTATGGTAAGGATTCTTTCTGACTGAAGTTTTTTCACATTTCGGGAAACTTTCGTGTTAAGAGAGAACTTCAGCACCTCTAAGATGAAGTTCTTGAAATTTGACACCAATGGCTTTGAGAAGATGTTATTCAGCGCCTTTGCATGTCAAAGGAGACAAAGATTGTGCTTACATCATTCTACCGCCCCAATCTACGTTTTCTGAGTTTGTTGTTTTCTTTTGTTCTAAGGATTGGATTAGGTTTTTTTGTGTTCATAGGGATATTTAAGTGCTTGAAAACAGAAATATGCACCAGCATGATTTTTGGTAGATTTACTCCTAATATGAACCTTGTTAACAAAGTTAAGCATAGCGAGAGAACTTCTTCATGGACTTACAAAAGGATTTCCATGTTTTGATAAAAACATATGGTTTGAGAAGAAAGATCGGTGACAGCCAAGTATATCCGATAATTCAAATTTAAAAATGAAGAAAAAAAAAAAAGAACCCGTTGGAACCCGGAACCGACCCCGGAACCCGTGACCGGGTAGGTTCCGGGTTCTTGGTTCCGACGGGTAGGTTCCGGGTTCCAAATTTTTGGAACCCGTACTCCGAGGGTAGGTTCCAGGTTCCGACGAAACCGAACCGGAACCTGGAACCGCTCACCCCTAATTCACCCCCACTAGGTACTCGTACTAGCTTTCACACATAGGCACGTATTAGGTCAACGAAAAGGACTCATAACTATGGAAACACGTTTTGTCAATAAGAGGAAGAAAGACCTCGGGCTACAGAAGCATGCCGTGTCATAAGAAGAAAGAGAAAGACCCCGAGCTATAGAAGTGCACCGTGTTATAAGAAGAAAGAGAGGAATGAGGTCTCACCGTGTAACAATGGGTTTCAACCAGGTTGAAAATACATGATTTGAGGAAAACCAATGAACCTTTGTACATAACATGATTTAAGGTTGACCATGAACCTTTTGATAAATCGTAGTTTAAAGATAGACTCATGAATATCTTAAAAGCGTGGTTTAAGGATAGACCGACAAATCATGTGGTTTAAGGATGGACCCACAAACTTTGTGGTTTATGGATGACCCACTAACCATGTGGTTTAAGGATAAATTCACTAAGTGTGTGGTTTAAAGATTGACCCACGAACCATGTGGTTTAAGGATAGACTCACAAACTATGTAATTTAGGAAAAGCCACCAACCTCGTGGTTTAAGGATAGACCCACCGGCCTTGTGGTTTAAGGATGACCCACGAACCATGTGGTTTAGGAAAAATGGTATCACCGTGTAAAAACGGGTTTCGACCGGGTATGATAGTCTCACCGTGTATGAATGGGTTTTGATTGGGAGAAAGGTCTCACCGTGTACGAATGTGTTTCGATCGGATGATAGTCTCACCGTGTATGAACGGGTTTCAACTGGGAGAAAGGTCTCACCGTGTACGAACGGGTTTCGACCGGGTATGATAGTCTCACCATGTACAAACGGGTTTTGACTAGAAGAGAGATCTCACCATATACGAACGGGTTTCGACTGGGAGAAAGGTCTCACTGTGTACGAATGGGTTTCGATCTGGTATGATAGTCTCATCGTGTAACAACAGATTTCGACTGGAAGAGAGGTCTCACCGTGTACGAACGAGTTTTGACTGGGAAAAAGGTCTTACCGTGTATGAACGGGTTTCGACTGAGTATGATAGTCTCATCGTGTATGAACGAGTTTTGATTGGAAGAGAGGTCTCACCGTGTACGAATAAGTTTCGACCGAGCATGATAGTCTCACCGTGTATGAATAGGTTTCGACTGAGAGAAAAGTCTCACAATGTACGAACGGGTTTTGACTGGAAAAAAGGTCTTATCGTGTACGAACGGGTTTCGATTGGAAGAGAGGTCTCACCGTGTACGAATGGGTTTCGACTGAGTATGATAGTCTTACCGTGTATGAACGGGTTTCGATTGAAAGAAAGGTCTCATCGTGTACGAACGGGTTTCGACCGGGTATGAAATATATGATTTAAGGAAAACCAATGAACCTTTGTAGATGACATGGTTTAAGGTTGACCATGAACCTTTGGAGATGGCATGGTTTAAGGCTGATCATGAACCTTTGGAGATGGCATGGTTTCAGGCTAACCATGAACCTTTGGTGACGGCATGATTTAAGACTGACCATGAACCTTTGGAGATAGCATGGTTTAAGGCTAACCATGAACCTTTGATTTTTAGGGAAGCACCTGGTAACTCCTTGAAACTGCATGGCTTCACTGAGGAATCCTGTCGAACTCAACTTGAGCAAATGTCATTAGAGACGTCATCAAGAGATGTATTGACAATATTGCAGCATCAATTAAATAAGCTAATCAAGCTAAGTTCGACTGCTTTTAAAAAACATTTGATGTCAATCAGCATCAAATGGCACAAAACTGTCATCTTGTTCGGGAATGCATCGTTAATCATCAAATTCTCTAGGAGTCAAGTTCTTACTAAAATGATATCTATTCATGAAAAAGACTCATTAAGCATGCCAAACTGGAGCTTTTTAGTCAGAAAGGGCTTCTCACATACTTTGGATAAAATGACTACTTGATCCCATCCATTCATGTGGGAAGTAACTGATTGCTGAGAGTATCTTACATAACTTATGTTGAAGGCTTTCAGAAACATTCGCAATGAGTACAATCTGATTGATAAAAAAGTCTTTTGAAAGGACCGCAATATAGGCTCAGTTAGGGCTTACACAAATGAATGATTGCTTTGAGGCCAATAAAGGAACATTTGTCATTATTTTCATCGGGTTTACTAGTTGAGAACTTGGAAGATAAGATAAGATAGAATTACCTCCACTCCTTCAAGCAGTAGCTTCTTTGTGGTATTTTCATTTTCACTAAAATCATCTCAATCAAAAGAGACTTCAGAAGAGGGTTGTAATATTGCCTCGGGAGAGGCTCAAAAGGCTTAAAATTTTCAAGAGGATTTTTTAAGAGTTGGTGATCATCATGGCATCGTGACCAAGTCACTCGACCTTTCGAAAGCATTTGGCTTTTGGAACACTGCACATCTCGAAAGTCCCTTGACTAATCATTTTTACATGTAGTTTTGCTCTTTTCTCTAATTTTCTTTGCCCTTTGCGATGATTTTCTTTTCTTTTCTTTTTCGCAGGCACTTGGGCTTTGCTATTTATTTATTATTATTATTTTTTTTTGCATAAGATGCACCCTTTTGACTCTTTTTCTTGACGGGCATTGACCTTACTTTTACCAGGCACACTGCTTTTTCATGCCCCATAGCTTGTCGAACTTTTTGATCTTTGAATTTTTGTGGCTCTTATGACTTTCGAGATGCTTTTTGTGTTTTCTCGAAAATGTCAATTGTATGTGGTCAATCCTTATGCCTTGCTCCAGTGGAGGGAGATGATCAACGCTTGGGATTTAGAAATGAATAATCAGGCCCAAATTGGTTAAAGCAATGGGTTTCAGTGTTTGGGTAGAGAAGTGAATGCTCTTCTTCACTTTAGGATGAGTCAAGCCCTAATGAGAATTCCTCTGAAGTTATCACCAGAAGATTGATGCAAGTGAAAGTAATATGATCTTTCTCAATCTTTCGCTCTACAACGCGATCGTAACCTCTTATGTTGCCCCAATGTAGGGTCATTCTCAACAAAGGTACTTTGAATGATCATCTTTATTCGGTCCAAAGGGGTAGCAAGATGTCAGCTCGGTGCTTGGGATTGATGAAGGAAATGCCTTTATCATTTCGATCTTTGTGTTCAATGCGAATGAATCATCCGTCCTAAGAGAAGGTCGCTTTTCACTCAACTCCCAAAAGTGTTTGAAGGATGTGTTTGGAAATGACTTGTCTTTCCTCATCCTAAGCACTTCTTGTTTGGCATGGTTAACATTCCCATCTCACTCTGTCGAGATCATCTGAGTAAATCAATTTCCATAGGGAAATTTGATTCAAAATGAATAATCCACAAAACGAGAAAGCAATTTTGAGATAAAAAGGATACTCAAAAAGTTTGCAGAATTTTTTTTCTCAATTGTTCTTTTTTTTTTGCTTGTCTCTAGGAAAGCGCCAAAAGTTCTCTTTTTAATGAAAATTCTCTCTCTCAATTTTTTTTTTTTACTTAAAAAATTGAGAAGAAGGGTACTTACCCGTGGCATGGTGACTCAATAACCTTGTAAAAAATGTAAAAGAACAGGTTAATGCAAAAATCTTTAGGGATTGAAATATTGAAAATGATACATTATTACCCTTCATTCACTTTCATCCTTTGGGCGCTAACATCTCTTGGATTCACCCTCATAGATATTTGGTAACTTTGCATTACCCTTCACTTGCATTTGTCTTTAAGCATTTGATGTATTCTCATTGTTTCCACATTTTGGGATATTGTTCTTTAGATGCTTTGCCCATTTATTGCCTGCAAAAAAAAGATTGGACATGTTATTTCCTCTCTCGATTGGGAATCATTTAAGAACTATACACATCCCTTTATTTTACCTATTTAACAAAAATAGAAGAACGAATGAGTTGTTATATCAAAAGTTCCTCGGAAGATTACAACCTTACCATCTCAAAGTATCATTTATGGACCAACTCGAGAAAGTGACTAAGTGAAGAGATAAAATTTTACGCACATCTTTCTTGAAACTCTTTTTTTCAAAACATTTCAAAGCTAGGGTATAACAACTCAACTCCAATGGTCCATTTGAAATACTTCAAGTAATTTTTTTATTTTAAAGAATGATGTTTTTTTTTTTTTTTTATTTTTTATTTTTTATGAAATCAAATTTAATTACTCAAAAATGTGAGTTGCATGATTTACAAAAGTCTCGATTGGGCTCGCATGCAAAACTCAAAACTAAAAATATAATTACTGCCAAGATTAAAGACAATGATATCATACAAAACACGCTTGCATATATGAGCGTATAAATCCATTCTCATCCTAATTCTAAAGTCGACTTCTTGGCAAGATCAAGCGAGCGAAGTCAAGAAGTGTCATCACGCATGACCTGCGAAAAGAAGACAATGTTAGTGTGTGAATGAAAATTTGATCTTTCAATGAGATCGCCTCTTATAGCAAAATCATGATGACGATACCTGCCCCATAGTCCATATTATGGGATTTTGGTATTTTACCAAGATTTGTCATAAGAGAAGGGACATCATTAAAGGATCGATCGGCGGCTATCAATCGGATGTCCATTTTATTCCAAAAGTTTTATATGCAAAAGTGGCATTGATTTTTGAAAGAAGTGACTTCTATTTTGAGGAATTTGTACACTAAATGTGATTTGCATTTCAGTCCCGAAAAATGAGAATGAGAGAATTTGATTAAAAATGCAATTTCAATTTTTGTGCCCCAAAATATAATCTTGACTTGAAAGAATTTTCTAAACAAAAAGCGGTTTTGAGCCCATAATTAAAAATTTAAACAGTCATATTTAGGAGGGTCAAATCAAAGTGTTTAGAACTTGGATTGAATGTTCATTTTTCTCAAGAGTGATTGCCAATTTTTCAATCATAAGCTTATAACACCGATGGCATTCGATTGATTTTCGCGAATTTCAAGACGAAAATTCAATACAAAATGAGCAAATAAAAAGGAAAATGATACTTATAATAGGTGTCAACCTTTGTCTCTATTTTTTTTTCAATTACATAGACATACACATGAAATGTGGTTCAATTTCTACTCTATACGGCTCAAAATGAAGCCATGGGATCACCAGATTGAACCAACAAGGTCACGGCTAGGTTAGGTTACCCATGACTTCGGCTTTGTCATGACTCCGGCTTTGTCAAAAAACCGACCTGTGTCTCGCGGTTGCAGACTAGGGTGGGTACCTTTGACATGAAGAAAGAATTTCGGGATAGAGATGGGTGACTTGTACTACACGGTTGTAGTCGGAGTGGTATCCACCTCAACACCATCCTAAGTGATCCTATGCGGCCCAGGTCCGGCGGCAGGTAGTGTGTGCTATGGTGTAGTGCAATACAGGGGGTGCAGGCATGACAATTTATAAGCAATCAACACTTCATACATAAAAAATCAATCATACATTCCTACACCTCCCTGCAAGACAAAGGTGAGTAAACACTTCTCCTTATATCTCTCATTTTGCAAAAAACATTTAACACCTTTAATGTTAGGGACGTACTTGGAATCCTCGCCGCCAAACAAAAATGTTTTTGAATAAGATTAATTTTGGCCTAAGTTCTCTAAGGTTTAAAACTACATCCCCAGTGGAGTCGCCAAGCTGTCTCAACCTACCCTCGGGGAGAGGGAATAGGTTTAGAGGTATTGCCTAAAGGACGGGTCTAAGGCCCATGATTAGGTGCGAACTCTCCTAAGACCATACCCCGCATGACATTGGGATATTCTTTAGGAATTTTTGCGCAAAAGGAGTCGCCACTAGCCTATTAGGGTCAGCTAGAAACCAAGTGAGACATGGGAGTATATCTCACTTCCTACACAGCCAGAGAATCTAGGGTAAGGGACTTAATTACACTAATTAACTAATTAGTGCTCTTTCGGTACCTAATCTTGTTCATTTGGACAAAATGATTTTCTTTTAGCAGGCAGTTTGGATTGATTTAATACCTTTCCACTAACATGTGAGGTGATCATATGGGTGCGCAATTATTAAAGTAACAATCATCTTAATTGCAGTGAAATTGAACACGTGCAATTAAACATAACAAAATATACGAGTAGATAAATGCCTAATTACACTAAAAAGACAATACACAGCAATTCCTAACCAAACCCTACAATTTTTGGATTTTTGAAATTTTGAAATTTTTTGAAATTTTTGAATTTTTTTAAATTTTTTTATAATAATTAATTATTTACTTATTTTGGGTCGACAAGGTAGGGGCCGATCGGGTCAAACTCGTCCGGGTTCGACTCATTTGAGGGCCGTAAGGCCCAGCCCGATTGGCCTTAGTCGAGCCTTTGTGCGGTTGGATTGGGCCTAACCAATGGGCCCAATCTCCACTTCCCTTCACGCAGAAAAAAAGGTCCACACAGGCCCGGGACCTAAACCAGCCCAATTAACTTGAATCTGTAGAAGCTCGGCCCCTAAGATTAAACAGGGCCCAATGAAGAAACCTAAACTAATCCTAAAGCCCAAAATCCCAATTCAACCCAAAAATAAACCAGCTTAAAGCCCGCAAGCCCAGCCTGAATGGATAAAAAAAACCTACTTGGTTTTTGACAGAAACCCTAGGGCTTCTTGGCGGTGCTGACGGCGGTAGTGACGTGATGGATGGTAGCGGTGATGCGGAGTGGCTCGGCAGAGGGTTGCTCGCAAATGTTGGCATCAGCGACGAAGCTTGGGCGGAGCAACAGGGCAACGATGGCTTCGCGGGTTGTTGGTGTCGCGACTAGCTGCAGGAGCAGCAGAGATCGGCGGAGGGCGAGGGTGCTCGCGGACAAGTAGTGGTGGCACGGCGATAGCGACTGGTGACTCAAGATCTACAAGTCGTGAGCTTTAGAGGTGTGGCGACTAGCTCGAGCTCGATTTTGGTCGCGGATCGGGCCGAGGTGGTGGCGAGACGCGGGCGGAGATGTTGTGCGTTGGGTTGAGCGTAGGGTGAGTCCCAAGAGAAGTGACGACCGCAGCGTTTGCGATAGGGTTGGGTTGCGGCTATTGGCTCATGAGTTGCTGCAGGTTGCAGCGACGGCATTGGAGTGGCATCGCGCGAAGGAGATCAACCGAGGTGCAAGTGGAGCGGCGAGGCAGTAGCGTCGGGTCGTCGCGGCTTTTGGCGTCAGGCGGTAGTGGTGGTGGTGCTCGAAGGTGCGAGCGCGGCGGGGGTCAGCGGCTTTGCGGCTCTTGGGCAGACCAACAATGCGAGTTTTGCGGGCGAGGGAGATGGAACTCTGGTGGCTGGCGAATCGGCAGTGGCGGAGTGGCTTGGGCATCGGCGCTCGAGTTAGCGGACGAGGGGCGATGCCACGCGGTGGCCGTGCGGCGGAGACCTCGAGCGACGTGGGGGCGGAGAGTAGCAACAAGGAAGATGAACAGCCACTTTTTTTTTTTGGTCTTTTGTTGTTTTTCTTTTTTTCTTGCCCTCCTACATCCCCTCACATCCTCTCTCCCCTCTTCTCTCTCTTGGTTCTCCTCTCTCTCTATTCTAGTCTTCCTCAAGCTCTCTGTCTCTCTATTCTCGCTCCTGTTTTTCCTGCTCCCGTTTTCCTCTGCCTTTTCTCTCTGGTTGCTCCTCCCCTTCTTTTCTCTAGGGTTTCACGCGAAGGTGGAGGAGGGAGAAGGCGGCATGGGCCGGGCCAAGACAAGATTCGGCCTGGCCCCTTGCATGTTTTCTTTTTCTCTTTTCTTTTCTTTTTTGTTTTTGCTTTTGTTTTTGTTTTCTTTCTTTTTTTGTTTTGTTGTTTTGTTGTTTTTTTTAGTGACTAATTCCTAATTTTGTATACGATTAAGTCCTAAATAAAATTGTAAAATTTAAGTGTCAACACTTAGTAAATACAATTCATAGTTCTCTACTAGGAAAGCATCTCATCATCAAAACCGAACAAGTATAGCACTTGCAAATAGTGTTGATGACAGATTAATAGTAAATTTGTTGCTACCTTGACTACATGCAAATGTCCATCGCAATATGTTTCAATGCATACTTACCTTTGGCTTATCAATAAATAAATCAACATATCATACTTATGCATATACGGACACTTATGCAAATTCATTTAGCATTGTCTTGGCTCGACTAGGCCCTCTCGACTCGACTAGGACTGCCAGCTTTTTGCTGGGCTTCCTGGCTCAACTAGGGCATCTCAGCTTGACTGAGACTTCTTGAGACTAGCTTCTCGAGGCTTCAAGATTCAAAACCCAGGCATCTTAACTCAACCGAGGCATCTCAGCTCAAATGAGGCATCCCATTCAATGAACGAAGCATCGCCACCAACGTTGTGTGGTGATACACGCTTTTTCCTCTTTAATTGCATGCATAAATGCGTTACACAAGCTAGTTCTTATCTTTTCTCTTGGTCAACACATGTATGGCCTGAAGGCGGCTCATTCGTTCGTGTGTGTCATGAATTCTTATACTTCACTTTTACATATTTTGAGAATGATCTTTGATCCGTAACTTGAATTAGTCACTTAGAGTCGATCCTTGCACTGGACAAGACTCAGAACGACAGGCCTTAATGCCGAACCAAGACCTCGAGGCTTGGGTACACATTGCTTTAGTGACGATCCCTGTTGGAGAAATCTTCCTTGTTTATTTTAAAGCTGACAAAACGTTTCCATCAGTCTAATCTAAAGACTTGCAGACTCTTTCGTCAAAGTCTAAAGACTGCCAGACTGCTAGACTTAAAGTCCGCCCTCATTGACAGTTCCTAGACCGATAAAGAAGACTTATCTAGAATCGAGTATTTCTTTAAGGATTTGATTCGAATGGTTGAAGAAGATCTCACAGCTGGAGATAGCCTTTCAAGATCTATTATTTGTTTTGAATTTAATTCGAGTAATTTGGATCCATTGAATGGCAAAGCATACCTGGAAGGTTCTATTTATGGAAACCTAGATTCTGATTGTATGGGCGAGCATGATTGATGGGCTATCGTCATAGTCTTTAAATAACTCGAAAATCTTCCTAATTGATTCTGTCCAACAGGTAGATTGGAAGAACTCATTTGGAAAGTGCCAACGGTTATGAAAGCATGGAGGAGTATATAAGGAAGACGCTTTAGTTATTCAAGAGGGTGCGTGATAGATAAATTCTAAGGTCTGAAGCTCCTTGTTCTTTGCTGATTCAATTGTTGAGCGTAAACTTGTACTCAAAAGAGAGTTTATACATTTGTGAGGTCTTGAGGAAGTGTAGCAGTGTCTCTACACTGTGGAATCAAGGACGTAATACTGTAATGACTCTTTTGATTCATAGTGAAATCCAGCAGGTGGGTTGTCAGTACGGGAGAGTGGACGTAGGCTTGGATTAAGCCGAACCACTATAAACCTTGTATTCTTATTCTCTTCCCTAAGCTCATTTACTTTGCTCATAACTTTATTTAATTGTTAGAGTCTATTTTCATTTTCAAAGTCTACTGTTAAACAAACTTAGGTTAAAAGTAACGTTGTATACTATATTCTGCAAAAAGTTGTTTGTGCACCTATTCACCCCCTCTAGGTGCTCGTACTAGCTATCTCAATCCTAAGCTTGACAAACCTCGGCTCCAACTCGATGTGAATGCACATGTATCGAGAATGATCTTTAGCTCGCAGTTTGAT
This sequence comes from Eucalyptus grandis, assembly GCF_016545825.1. NCBI lineage: Eukaryota > Viridiplantae > Streptophyta > Magnoliopsida > Myrtales > Myrtaceae > Eucalyptus > Eucalyptus grandis. Next base: position 16,359,044 of record NC_052618.1, on the reverse strand, counting down.
CCAACGCCAAGCACAAAGTCCCCATGTCCACTTGGACTATAGAAATCGGCATGCTTGGTGCCTTACGAAGACCTCGTGGATTTGGGTGATCCCTGTACCGATCAAGACGTAAGATCAACACATCTCAATGTTGACGTAGGACCTTATGGCCTTAGGTGATTCCCACACCAAGCGAGGCTTGGACTTGGCATCCTATTTATGTCGAAATCAAGGCTTTATGGCTTGGGGTGACCTTGCTTTGTGATGATCTCAACTTGAATGAACCTTGACCTCATTTTGGGTGTGAACAACTCAAGCAAATGTTCAAGCACAAACCTTAGCAAAACCATACAAAATATCTAACATCCTACTCATGGTTTGATGGGTGAGCACCTAATTAGACTCGACAATGGAGACTACCGCCCTAGAGGAGATGTCGGGATCTTATTTACTTTGGCAAACCTCGAGGACCAACTTATATAGCTTGATGGATTGAGGGTGCAAGGCCAAAAGAAAGGAGAAGGAGGAGGAGGGCGTTTAAGGAGAAGGAGGAAGGAGGAAATGAGAGGCAATGTGAAGAAATGAAGAGGGCTCCTCCTATTTATAGCCCTTGGTGTCATCATTACTAAGCCAAGCGGTCCATTCCAATATTTCCAAGTGTCCCATCTAAAATCCTTAGTTGGCAATCCTATGAGTCCAATAATTGTGGCCTAGATAATGAGTTGGAAGGTTAGAACATCTTGCATGGCAATCTAAGCTTGTAGGTGTCATCGATGATGGCCCGCTTTTCACTCTTCCATTAGTCCACCTACACCCCACATTCAATGACCATTTAATGAAGTTTGACAATAATGGTGCCATAGTTGCTAACTCGGTAATTCTAGAACTTTTGGTCATTAATGAGCGCTCGTGAATTACTCTCTAATTGGTTCACATATACGCCACCTTTTTCTAGAATATCCAAAGACATTTTGGCCACCATCATGACTTTTGAATATTCAAATGACAACTGACCCCTTCATTTAATGAGGGGGTTCTCGAATTCTCCTTATTTTACCATTTTCTTCATCAAGAAGACAATCTAGAGAATTCCATCGTTCAAGTTGGTTCTAGGACCGGAGAAGAGATCATTTGGTACACCTCAAAAAACTGAATCACATACACCAAGTTTCAACCACCGTAGCCCATGCTTGCCCAAACCGTTCCCTTGGGTAGTCGGTTGGCTTAGAGGGTTGGTCATTGGTCAACTCCTTGGCTAGCCCTACTGTTGACACGGCTGCATTCGTCTAGGTCCAAGACTAGCCCTCGAGTTGGTCCCTAGCCTATCATCGAGCTTGCCACGACCGATTTCCTTTCTTTTTGGTCCTTGGTCCTTTGGTCAGTTTAAGGCCAATTCTAAGGCCATCCTTGGCCTAGCACTAATTCAAGGCACTTATGGACTTTAGAATTAGTGACGGAGTAGCCGGGTCTATTTCTGGGCTTATTTCGATTGGCACCTGATCCACCCGTATGGTTCATGGCCGATGCATTACTAATCCACGATCAAACGTCACCAATTCAAGAATCATTTTTTATCACTAAGAATTTAATAGGGAATGATGTATTTTTGGTTGGAAGACGATCGCATTTGATTGCATTCGATCATCCGTGTATCGGTGCACAATTGGGCGAAACCACCTGTGGTCGGGCACTATGACCGATCATGACCATTCGCCGATTCAAAGTCATCTCATGACCAATTCTCGAGATCTGAAAGTCATCTTATAAGTTGGTGATTCGATCCCACCGATATGGTCGGTAGCCACTCACGGCCGACCCTAGGCTAGTTCATGGTTGGTCGGTCGATCGGACCATGATCGATTCTTGATTCCTTATCGATCGAACCGATCGATCCCATGGCCAATGGCCCATGGTTGATCTATTTAGGACCTTATGGCCAATTCTTATGGGGTTGGAATCGAGGATGTTATATAACACATAAACATGGTGTCCAAATATGACACCTCAAATTTATCATTTTCTTGCCAATAAAACCTTCTTTGAAAAATAGCATTTAAAACTTGTGATTTGGGCAATCAACAACACGGCATTGCAAGATTAGACAATAAAAAATAAGTCAAGCTTAAAATTCTACATATTGAATAATCCGTCATTAAATTACACTAATTGCGATTAATTAGCGATAAACGCTATTAATTAAATTAACATTGATTAATTACACTAAGTGCGATCAACTAAGACCAATTATCATTGATTAATCTAACTATAATCAATTAAAATTAATCATCGTTAATTAAATTGATTACAATTAATTAAGTTAATTATGATTAATTAAAATAACGACACTTAATTAATCTAATCACGATTAATTAAGACTAACCGTCATTAATTAATCTAACTGTAATTACTCAAACTAATTGCGCTTAACTTCAATCTAAACTTTCCTTCATCATAATTAAGGCTAAATTATAATTAACTAACACTAACCACCATTATCCTTAACTAAACTTTTCCTAAATGTAATTAACTACCTAATTAAGGATTATGAGTTAACTCACGGTTTTCCAATGGCAACGGCGGCGCGACGACATCAAGAATACGATGTTCCCGGTTTGAACGGGGACTCAAACGGCACGATGAGCTCCCTCAGGGCTCACGGCCACCAGGGGAGGGGAATGGTGTTTGATGGTGGTGATGACGGGCAAGCGACAACATGAGGGATGGCGAGCTATGGTAGGATAGGCAGTGGCGAAAGACAACAACCATGGGGGTGACAACGAGCGGTGGATGACAGCAGCAAGACATGGCCGTGAGTGGTGGCGGAAATGGCATTGGGTAGTGGCGTAGGTGGGCAGCTTCAGGAGAAAAAGATAAAAAGGGAAGAAGAAGATGGGGATGAAGAAGAATGGGAGACGGGAGAAATGGAGGAGGAGGCATTAGAGAGAGGGGGAAAGACGAACTTTTGCCTAAAATCCCATGATTTCCCTCACCAACTCTTCCTAAAATTCCTCTTGGCCAAGCGTATTGTCCTCCTTATTTTTTTTTTCCCTTTTTCTTTAAAGCCAAGACTTTGGCCAAAATCAAACTTTGCCACTAGGTTCGGTTCCCTTTCCGGTTTCTAATTTTCGTCCAATAATTGCTTTTCCGAAATATTTTGAACTTGCCGATAAATTCATTAGACAATGAGGCAAGTCCAATGGGTTAGTTTTGAAATCCTTGAAAGTTCGATACCTGAAATAAGATTAAATATCATGGTTAAAATTGATCAATTGACTATAGTACGACCTAAACTATTGAGTGACTTTTATGGGTTTTTGCACAATTGACCCATGGTCGATAAATTTTTATCCACGTTTGTGCCTCTTCGTATCATGGACAACCCCCTGGTTGTTATGTAATTGGGAGGGTTCAATTACATACCTATAGAAAATCGATTTATCATCATCAAATGTAAGTATCGTAATCATGTGGAACCACCTGCAAACTGACTACATATCTCCGTCGAATTGATTTATATCCATTCGCTAATCAACTTATAATAGCACAATATTGACCATTGTCGATCCTTATGGTTAAGCAGTCAATCCCGATCGAATTCTCTGGTATTTTGCATTTTAACCTTTTATAGCCTTGCCTAATAGATTAATTAATTAATGAGTGATCATTTCATAGTAAATTAACTATTAGTGCATTAATAAAATAATCATTTCATATATTTCGAACAGGGCCAAATTTCGGGATATCATAATACCGATGCTAATTTTTTAATGATATTATTATAAATAACATAGAGAAAATGGATAATAATTATAACAATAAAAATCAATGATGAATTCATTATTGATATCACAACATTTTTTGATATATGAGCTGATCTTAATTTCACAAAAGAAGGATCGATAGCAACAAAATAGTTTCACAAAACAACATAATCATAAAAGTCAATCTCGGAGACAAACTTAGAATAAGTTACAAGTTGACTGAAGCTTTAGTTAAAAAAAAAAAAAAAATTAGATGTCTTATAAGACATCCTTTCTTATAGTCAAAGATATGAGACAAAACGTGATTCTAGGAACACCTTTTATTCAATTAATCCAACCTTTTACCATCACCATTGAGGGAATTGAAACACAAGCTTTAAATAAAAAGATCACTTTTGAATTGATCACAAAACCACCAACAGGAAACTTAAACATATTACAAGAACATTCAATTACTGAAATCAATTGCCTTATACAAAATAGAGAAGATCAACTTTAATATTGGAAAGATGATTTGGAACTCAAAAGAATAGAGCATAAATTACTCAACTTAAAAATAAAAGAGAAAATTTATTCTCTCCAAAAACATATGTTCTACCTTACCCAATGCATTTTGGGAAAGGAAGAAACATATTGTTAGTCTACCTTATGAACTAGATTTGTTAGAAAAGCAAATTCCTACAAAAGCTCGTCCAACTCAAATGAATCAAGAAGTCTTACAATTTTGTCAAAAAAAAAAAAAATTCAAGACTTATTAGATAAAAAATTGATTAGAAAAAGTCAATCACCCTGGAATTGTTCTGCTTTCTATATCAATAAAAATGCTGAATTAGAAAGAGGAGTACCTAGGCTAGTTATCAATTAAAAACCCTTGAACAAAGCACTAAAATGGATTAGGTATTTGATTCCAAACAAAAAGGATTTATTAAACCATCTTCATAATTCAAAAATATTTTCAAAATTTGATATGAAATTCAGATTTTGGCAAATTCAAATAAATGAATCAGATAAATACAAAATAGCATTTACATTACCATTTGGACAATACGAATGGAATATAATGCCTTTTGGTTTGAAAAATACTCATTCTAAATTTCAAAGAATAGTGAATGATATTTTTAATCCTTTATTATGAATATATCGTAGTATATATAGATGATGTTCTAATATTTTCTACTAGTATAAATCAACACTTAAAACACACATCAGTATTTGTAAATATTATTAAGAAAAATAGATTAGTAATTTCTCCTACCAAAATATCATTTTTTAGACAAAAATTAGATTTTTAGGATATTATATTTCTCAAGGAACTATCATCCCAATTGAAAGATCAATTTTATTTGCAGAAAAATTTCCTAATGAAATGAAAGATAAAACCCAATTGCAAAAGTTTCTAGGGAGCCTCAACTACATTATAGACTTCTTTCCAAATATTAACATATTATGTAAACCTTTACATCAAACATTACAAAAAAATCCCCTGCCATTAACATCAATTTACACTAATATTGTTAAACAAATCAAAATCCATGTTAAAGAAATACCTTACCTCCATCTAGCTGATCCTTCTGCCTTCAAAATAGTAGAAACGGATGCTTCAAATATAGTTTATGGAGGTATTCTTAAATAGGTAAAAAATAATAAGAAACAAATAGTACAATTTGTTTCTAAATAATGAAACCAAACCCAACAAATTACTCTATCATCAAAAAATAAATATTAGCTATTGTCTTAACAATATCCAAATTCCAAGGTGATCTTCTAAATAAAAAATTCTTATTACGTATTGATTGCAAATCGGCAAAAGAAGTTTTACATTAAGATGTATTAAATATTGCTTCAAAATAAATTTTTGCCTGATGGCAAGCTATATTGTCTGTCTTTGATTTTGATATTGAAATTATTAATGGATCATTAAATTCTTTGCCTGATTTTCTGATGAAAGAATTTTTGCAGGGAAAATAATGCCAAAGTCCAAAAAAGACAAAGGTAAGGCCATTGCCGATACCTCAGAATCACAATCTCAATCACCAACAATAAACTAGCTCCAAGCTTGGTTAGACATAATGAAAGCCCAACAATCACCACCACCATTACCACCATTAGCACCATCATCACAATTACCTCAGCAGTTACTTATATGGTTAGGTCTAATCAAAGCCTAAGAAACACCATTATTGCAATCAATATCTCCTGATTTTACTTCAAAGATCTATATCTTCTTCTAATTCTCTATCACAAATGGACTCAGATCTAAGTCAAATACATAGAGAAGAAGTAAGGATAGAAGATTTCAACAAATCTATAGAAAATTGGGAAATTCCTAAAGTTTAGCTTAAGGAAATATACAAACAATCAAAATTAAAATTTTTCCAGAAATCAGACTACGTTATAACCACAGAAGAAAGAGATGATCCTCTTTTCAACTCTTATGAAAAATTACATCTTTTAAACCAAGAGTATATAAAAAATATATATATAATTACATTCATATAGGTTTAGTCCAGGTAGGTATTAAACCTCTCACAAAAGAAGGTCTTAATACTTCGATTCTATTAGTTCTGTGAGATTCACGTTTCTTAAACTATGATGAATCCATTACTTGTATAATGGAGACAAGTCTCTACAAAGGTCCAATACATTTTGACTATTATTCCAATTTCTCTGTATCACTTAAAGATAAGAATATTCTTAAAGCACTCACACTCTAAATAAAAACACATAATTACAAAGTAGCCAACTGATCTATCTCTTTAGCTCTTGTCTATAGGATCCAGTACAAAGCAATGGTCTCTGCCTTTAGGGAAAATACTTTCAAACACAATCCAAGAAGCGAAACACTTCTCCTCCAAACTGATATTTCTAGAGCAAATACAATAATTCCTAAATCTATTAGTTGGAATCAAGTGACTTTACCATAACAATGGGAATTAGAAAACCAAGTTCCCTAACAAGTTATTCAAAATACTAATCCGACCAATGTTATACAACATCCTGAAGAAGGGTAACTATTCAGTTTCCAAGAAGATCTTTTGACTAGAGATCAAACCCTTCATTTCATTCATCTTTGTCAAGAAGATCAGTGGATCTTCATCCTAATCTTCCACTCATAATCACTATTCCACCTAGTACTCATAGGAATATTTCCATTCCAGACATAACACCAGTCCAGCCTAATACATATTATAGCCCTCCTAACATTCCTCCTCCACCAACGGCACCACCTTAACTAGAAATCAGTAGCATAGATAATAAATCAGGAATTTGTAAACCAGTTTATCAACAAAACCAACCTGAACTAACCTTAGAAAATACTGATTCACCTCATCATTCTCCGACATACTCACAAATGATAGATATAGAATTAAATGTTTTAGAAAAATAATTTGAACCAAATAGAACATTCCTTTATAAAGAATTTAATTCAAAAGATAATACACAAATCAGAGAATGGTTTTTCAAAACCTTTGTGGATAAAGCAAAAGACATCAAGCCAAAATATCATGACTACATATACAAATATGAAGTCCATATGTTTTTCTTTGATTGGTTAGAAGAACAATTCCTTAAACCAAAAGAAATAATAGTCTTAGATCATCATTACAAGTGGAAACTTGATAATGGTGAAACCATAGACTCTAATCACCCACCCCTTAGGTGAATAAAAATACAACATGGAGAAATTGAAGTAACAACTACTCCTTTTAGGATATAGGCTGAAACAGATTCACTTTATACTTATAAGGTAATTGAACAAATTAATTATACAAATCAACAGTTAGTAACCATAGGAAAACAACTGAATAGGATAGAATCAACGATTCAGAATCCTACCCAACAAATCATACCACAAGTAGAAACATTCAAAAAACCCATTTTAAAGACATTTGAATTTCCAAAAAATTTGAGTTCAAAGTTCACCAAAGCCATAGAACAAAAGAAAAGACTTTTAGAAAAATCAAAACTAGAACCTGCTCCTATATTAAACACTCCTAAAATTAGGGGATTAATTATAAAAGATACCTCGAACCAACCCACTATTAGTACTCTAACAAAAACTTCTAATGATTCTAATTGTGAATTTGTCACTAAGATAAATAGACTCAACTGGAGACAACCCCAAAAATTATATCATAATGGAGCAACCGCACTAGACATTGCTTTAGAAGAATCATCGCAAAAAATACAAAATAAATACTCTCCCGATGCCATTTATGAATGGAATATAGATGGTGTAACTGGAAGCAATATAATGAATATTTTAAATAACATGGTAATATTAGTTGACGCATACAAAACATCGTAAGATGTTTTTGATTATGTTGTTGCCAATCTTTTAGTAGTCAGTTTTACTGGACAGCTAAAAGGATGGTGAGATAATTATTTAATAGATGAATAGAAAATATAAATTTTAACTCCCTATAAAATAGATAATTTTGGACAATGCATGGATGATGAACAAGGACATCTTATCCAAGATGCGGTGAATACACTCATATACTCTATTTCACAACATTTCATAGGAGACCCATCACATATAATAGATAGGAACCAAGATCTCTTGTCCAATATGAGATGCAAATCTTTAGCAAGATTTAGAGAGTATACAAAACTTTTTATTCAAAGGATTCTTGTTAGACCATATTGCAATAAACCCTTTTGGAAAGAAAATTTCTTAACAAGCTTACCTCAAATGATAGGTGACCAAGTTAGAGATAGAATAAGAAAAGAATATAGTGGCCAAATACCTTATGACCTAATTTCATATGGAGAAATAGTCTCTTACGTTTATAGACAAGGAACACAAATGTGTAATACAATAAAATTGCAAAGATAACTCAAAAAAGAACAATCTCTTACTAACAAAAGTTTAGGAGATTTTTGTGTCCAGTATGATCCTTCTCATAATGAAAAATCAAAACCAAGATGTTAAGGCAATTGCCCTTCTGAAAAAGAAAAAAGAAAACATTCTAACAAATCACAACTTCAAACACGTAGACAAAGACACCAAAATAAGCCACATATGGATAAGAAAAACTTTAAAGATCTTAAATGTTATTCATGTGGTAGAAAGGGACATATTTCAAAATACTATAGAGTTAATAAATGACTGAATGAGCTCTCCTTAGATGATAATACATTATACCAACTAGACAACATCCTTGTAGCAATCAATGATGACACATCTTCTAATTAATTTCTTAAAGAAGAAGGTCTTCAAATAAATCAAATAGAAACTTCTTCGGAATTAGATGCCTCTCTAGATAAACCTATCCCTAGAATAAATATTCTAACAAAAAGAAGAATAGTTCCTTCTTAGCATTGCTGATAAAATAACTGACCTAGAAGCCAAAAAAGAGTACTTAGATAGACTTCAATCCTCAAAGAATATTGCCTTCAAACCCAATAAATCTTATAATCATAAAGGTATTCTTAATAAATATAAGAAAACCTAGTTTAGGCTAATAAATATTAATGATCTCCAAATTGATATAAAACAACAAAAATTAGAAATACATACCTTAAAAGTAGCATAAATGGAAATGAAACAAGAGATCTCTAATATAAAATCTCTTGTCACAAAGGGAAAAACAAAATTAGAAGATCAAAATGAAATCATCAATAATTCTGATACTTTTGACCCAAACTTCTTAATGTTATTGACATAAATAACCTCTAGGAAATAGATAATAAATATAACGATAAAAATCAATAATGAATTTATCATGGAAACAAAGGCACTTTTTGATATAGGAGCTTATTTCAATTGTAACAAAGAAGACATTGTTCCAACAAAATATTTTGATAAAACATCAAAATCATTAAAATCAGCCTTAGGAGACAAGTTGAATATCAAATACAAATTGCCTGAAGCCTCACTAATAAAAAATCATATATCTTATAAAACTTCCTTTCTTTTAATAAAAAATGTGACGCAAGAAGTAATCTTAGGAACACCCTCATACAATTTATTCAACATTTTACAGTAACAAATGAAGCAATTGAAACTCACACTTTGTTGACACATGATTTTTAGTCGATGCATCATTAAAAGGTAAAAAATTGAGATTTGGATTTCGATTGCAATAGAGCCCCATCTCTCGACCAAAAAGTGTCGTTTTTCATTTCCTTCATTTGCATTGTTGTTTTTAAGCAATTTCTAGCTCATTCTCAAGAAAAACCCGAAAAGTTAAACAATTGGCTTTTGAGTTGACTTTTTGGTTAACCCTTTGACTAAAAGTCAACCCAGGTAAAAAATTCACTTTTTTACCCAAAAATATTTCATTTAGCTTTAATTTCACTTTTATTAAATCAATTTCTTGAAAATTCAAAGATTTGACCAAAAAAATCAACCTTTTAGGAAAAACCAACTAAATGGTTGACTTTTGGTCAAACATTTAACCCAAAAAAAAAATGCACAAATACATTTCTTTTAATGCCAATTTGACTTTTGTGTAAAAAATTTCACAAAATTCAATTAAAAACCTTGAGTTCTGAATTATTCAGTTTTAGGTTCCAAATCGACCAAAGGTAAAATTACTCTTATTCTAGTCATAATTAGGTGTAGTTTTTTCTTTAACATTTGGTTTAGGGACTATCTAAAATTTGCTTGAGCATTCAATATTGCAATTTATCGAGTCAAAATACGAATTGCCTTTTGAGCCTAATTAAAGGACCAAAATCGATCCTTCATAATTTGCGAATGGACATTTGTATTTCACTAATTTTTCTGAGATGAGTCTAAATTTGAGGTCAATTTTGGGAGATTCGCTCGGATGCATTTTAATTTGATCGATTTGGTATGTTCAAAGATTAGAAAGCCCAGCTAAGGTGCTTCAATTTATATAATTTGACTTGACCCATTTTAAACTAGGTGCAATTGGAGTAATTGAGTTTCAATTTGGCCAGTTGAGGTTCAATTGAAGATGTGAGTCTAGCTTGTGGTCTCGCTTCAATAGGAATTAAATGACTTTGAATATTTTGTGCATAACTAGTCGACTTGAGATAGCCCAATTGCATCTCATTTGAATCAATTTATATAGAAATATTTGATTTCATTTAAATCGGGCAAAGCTAGAAAAAAATAGAACAAAATTCAAACAAAAAGTCAATCTAGCATCAACCAGCGTTGACCAGCGTTGATAAGATTTGATTGGTGTTGACCGGGGAATTTTTATGGCCATCTTTTGGTCGGAAACCACCATCTACTGGCCCACTTCATGGCCAATGCATCCATGCCATTAATTTTCAAATTTCAGATTTTGTTCCGAATTTTGCGAATTTCGCAAATTGACCCCCCATGTTATGAAAATTGCAAAAAAAAGACCTCAATTAGTACATGATTGATCATCATCCGTTCCTAAGAATGCATCGTGGCCATTGAAATAGACATTTGCTCAATTAGGGTCCTCTCAACAAATTTAATAAACCAATTAGCTAAGGAGATTCAACCTTAGCCCTTGGATACGATTTGATCTTGCCTTGGACTATATAACCGACTTTCCCTCCAAAATTGAAGGCCCCTTATTTTTTCATATTGCTTTCTCTAACTAAAATCCTCTCTCTAAACATCTCTCTTCGCATCTCCCAAAACTGGGTCAAGCAAAAGGAAAAGCAGAAGAATTCTTTGCGCATGTATTGGCCCACACGAAGTAATTCTTCGCTCATATTCTTGTGACACGGCCCACGGATAGAGCATGATCCAAGACCGTCTGTGATCCGGCCGTGTCATGCACAAGGGCCTTGTCATGGACAGCCGTGATTGATGTATGAATGATCCCTAAACCGTGCACGATCCGTCCACATACGATACGAGCGAAGGCTTATGCACGACCAGAGACTGACACATGATCAACTTTCGGCCAGCCCCCATTCAAATTGCGGTTGTTCACCTACCCCGTGTCAAGTGGCCATGCTGACCCTGATCTTGCTTCTAATATGCGCCCGTGGGTGTTTCCAAGGCATATAGCCCTTGCGTGGCTTGATATGTAGATTAGACATGATGATTCAAATTCAAACTCCACCGTTGGATTGAAGGGACGATCAATGGTCGGGATAAGTCCCGAACTTGTATAAATAGGGGTCCCTCCCCCTCATTGAGCTCAACTCGTTCACAAGTGAATAGACTTGCTCATTTGAGCATCTGACCCTTATATTCTTGCGTGTGAGTGAAAAGGCTAACTTGGGATCGCAAATCCTAAGGTCACACGGTGTTTAATCGATCCTAATTGATCGACCTGTGACAAGTAGTATCAGAGCTTGGTTCCAAGCACAATGGTTGATCCTCGTGCTGATGTCCTGGTTATTCAAGGCGATGACCGAGAAGGTAGTGGGCGTCCAGCTGAGAAGGCCACCCGGTTGAAGAAAAACCATGCTGTATCGAGCTCGAGGGATCTAAAAGTGGATCTGGAGAATTGAGTGATAGTCTTAGAGGAGACCGTCATGGACTTCCAAGCATTGATGGACGACTTGAACTAGACCATCAACGGAGCGAAAGCCGGTAGGGAGGAGTTCTTGGCCGAAGTGGAAGAACTCAAGGCCGACATAGGAGAGCTTCATGTCGAGGTGCTGGGATCCCTCATGCACGAGCTGCAGTAACGGGGCGAGACCTAGGAGGCTGCGATGGTGGCCATGTGCGCGGAGATGGCCGAGTTGAAAAGTAAGCTTGTCGAGCTTGAAGTTACGCGCGTGAATGGGGTGATCACCATGCAAACACGTGTTGATGCACCCAAGCCGAAAGTATTCAAGGTCTCAGGGGTGGCAAAGGATGTAGACAACTTCTTATGGTATATGGAATGATACTTCCAGACCATGAGAGTGACCGACGACACGATTCGGGTAAACATTGCAGCCATGTATTTAGCTAATGATGTGTTGCTATGGTGGCGTTGCAAGTCGGATGATAGGAGTGGCGGCTCTATCACGACATGGACAAAGTTCGTGGAGGAATTTTAGCGAACCTATTACCCTGCTTATGTGGAGGAGGAAGCTCGCGAGGAACTCAAGCGCCTAAAGCAAAAGGGTTGAATCCGTGACTACGTGAAACGATTCTCAGAGCTGTTGCTCCAAATCCCATCCATGTTAGAGATGGAAGCATTCCATTAGATCATGAGCAAACTCAAACCATGGGTCAAGTAAGAGCTCAAATGGTGTCATGTAACGGATCTTACAACGGCTACTTCCGTGGCCGAGTCCCTCGTGGAATATAAGCCGTCATCCTCGGTTAAGCCAGACTGTCGTTTGAGGGAAAAGGCCAATGGTGGGGAAGATCGGAGCTGGTACAACCATCCGAGCAGAGGCAAACCACCATCGGTCCCTCCTAGGACTCAACCTAAGTCGAGCAATGGAGGATACCATGGCAAGGTACATACCTACAAGTGCTTCTTTTGCGACAGTCCCCATATGGCCTGAGATTGTTTGAAAAGAGGAAAGTTGGCGGCCTTGTGCAAGGAGAATGAGTTGCGAGAAGAGGCGCGGTTGGGATCGCTGCGGATCCTTGAGTCAATCATGTGACATCCTGAAATTCGAGTCCTTTGAGCACTGAATGGATGTGAATTTCGTCAATGCATTATTGGTTGATCTCAGTTGGAATTGATCACTCTTGAGATACTGATCTTGAGAGGAAAGGCTAATGAGGACAGAACTCGTATGACTAAATGACTTGACCTGAGAAAATGACTTGACCGTGAGACTTGCGTGAAGATGATCCTGTAGATAGGCAGGCCGATTCTAAGGACGACTAGAAGTCGATTCGCGGACAGAATATAATGGAATGACGGGTGATTCCGTTTACTATTATCGAATCCGCGAACGATCCTATGTCGATCCTCAGAGATCGCGTACTTTGAAATAAGAATTTATCCTCCGTAATTTCATGTGGTCAAGGACATCCATGCATCGAGATGTCTTGAATGTGATTTGACATGAGTTGATTATGCGGGAATCCTTGCAGCTGCCTATCGTTTAAGTTGTACCCGAAATGGCATTGGGCAAAATTCACATGGCATGAGAACTAACGATTGGGCTTCGAATTATCGGGAACGTTCGGGATGAACTTTGGATGAAGCTACAGTGACAGTCGACAACGCCAGTTAAGTCGAACAATTGGAAAAGGGATTTTCGGACCGAGGAAGCAAGCCTGTGAGAATGTGGGCCGAGCCAAGCTAGTGTGGGCCTCAGGCCAAAGGTGAGACAGCCACCATAGTGGGCCTAAGTCAAGCAAATGAGCCAATTGGGCCTAAACCAGCTATTCATCTTTCAAAGCCCATGATCCAACTTTGAGCCCAATCAAGCCCAATAAATTCCAAAGCCCACTTCTATTCATGGCCAAGCCCAATCCTTAGGCCCATCCACCAATTTCAGTCTAAGGACAGAATGGTAATTGTGCAAGGTGAAATGACCAAAATACCCCTAGTTGTAGGGAGAAAAAGGCTAGAGAAGAGAGAGAGAGAAGATGATGTCACCATGCATGGGGACTTGAAGCAGGAGTTAATGGCCTTAATGAGGAGTGCTTCCAGCCTTCACTTCACTCTCTCTCTCCATCCTTCAGCCTCCAAGTCGACGGAGCTCTCTCTCCCTTGTTTTCCCTCTCTTCCAGTTTCTGCTCCAACTAACCCTTCGGTGAAGAATCGAGTCAAAAGTGGTATTTCTGGTCGAATCAGCTCACGAAACACCCACCAATCTCTTTAGCACATCCAAACCGTATGTAAGAGCCTGGTTTCGGGCTGAACGGAGTCGTCAACTAGTCGGTACGCCGTCGTGAAGGAAATGGCCGCCGGACCACTTAAAGCCTACTTGAGAAGACTGTTTCAGCTTTACAGCCCGTTTTCTTCCATTCAAACTGTTCCTCTGCCCATCCTAACCTTCAACAAGACTCCCAAGACCCCCAGGTGCTGCCGGTTGCCGGCCACCCCCTTTGCCAGAGCTCCGGCCGAGCCGTTCAACTTAGTTTCTCCTTCGGCGAGGCTGTTTTTCAATGTTTTCAGTGGGAGTCCGAGTTGTGGTTGCTGTGTTGAGCTTGGGGCTATCTTGGATCATCATTGTAGAGGTCCCAGAGCATCGCCGCCACCGTTGCCATTGCATCAGTGTCTCTGGCCCTCCTAACGGGTGAGTTTAACTCTAATCCTTTGATTAGAGCCTAAACTTGCTTAGGGTTAGTTTAATTATTGTTAATTCTACTTTAAGTGATTTAATTAAATTATATTAGTCCTAAGATATGTGGTTAGATTAATGGCTAAGATTAGTTTAGCTTAATTTTATTTTATTAGCTTAATGATGCTTATGTGGTTAATTAAGCATGTTTATCTTAATTGATTGATTGCCTTAATTTAATTATTGTTTTAATGATTTCTGAATATAATTTAGTATTTATTAAATTCTGAAAATTTACTGTTCACGCGACACTATTAACGAATTATTGTTCACAAGTACTGTTCACGTGCACTGTTCATCCAAAATGCGAAAAATGTCTAAAATTCATGTGTGTTGATTTTATGAAGTAAATGGATGTGAAAATGCATGGGCATCCGTATGAATTGAGTGATGGTTCTACAATTGTGTGGTAATTGGAAATTTGGTATTTATTCAGAAAACCTTGGTTGTCGGGTTTTGATATCGAAAATGGATTTTAAGTATTATATTAATTCATAGGGTTTGAAAAAGGAAATGCATCAGTTTTCTGGTTCGAATTGACGTGTACCCACGCACGAATACTTTCTCGGATATTTTTAATATGAAGAAAAGAGGCATGGATCGCTATTTAACGAGGCATTTGAGTGAAATGCAAAGTGTCCTAGGTTGATATTGAATTGTTGTGTGTTGGTTAATGTGAAACTGTCCTGTGTTGGTTAATGCAAAGTGTCTTTGGATTGCGGGCCGCAATTGATTCTGGACCTATACTCCTCTGGGAACGCCGTCGACGTAGTGACAAAGCCGTGCTCCAAGGTGGGGAGACGATGCCTAACTAAACGCTAGTAGATAGCTGAACTGCGAGTAGGCTATGATCGCAGTTGATTTTGGACCTATACTCCTTCGGGAACGCTGTCGACGAAGTGACGAAGCTGTACTCCAAGGTGGGGAGATGATGCCTGGCTAAATGCCAGTAGATAGCCGAACTGCGAGTAGGCTATGCTCTTGTGTGGCAGTAGATAACAATTGGAATGCATGTTGAGTGTTGTTGATGCGTCGGATTATGGGACGAAATTATGTGGCACGAAATTGGACATGTCATAATGATTTGGTCTCATAATCAGGACCCCCGTGATTAACTGAGATGAATGAGGCCTTTCAACTGTTGTATGCATTGAGTATATGCATCGTGTTTTCGAACTGTGCCAATGTGTAAGGATGCATGGGAATCATTGCATCTGTGATTTTGGTCATACATGAGTTAAGCACATTGTTTATGGCACGCATGCATGAATCGATAACATGCAAGGTGTGGCAATGGCCAGGTGAGATCGCTTGTAAAACGACTCGTATGCGATTGATGAAATGTATCATTTAATGGCCATGTGCATTGCGTGTATCGTACTGAATTATAACATGCAGGGTATGGCATACCAGGTAAGGTTGTATGCAAATCAATTGTTGGTTTTTGCTTGTGGTGGGGTAGTTCTTGATAGATATCCTGAGTTGAGTTGGTGTTCTAATCGGGGGCTTAGGGAAGAACTCGCTGAGATTTATATCTTACTGGTTATTGTATAACCATTTTCAGGTCCTTAGGGTGAAGAACCTGGAGCTTGAAGCAGAAGGGTTAGGAGCATAAATGGCTCAGTAGTTCTTTATGAGACAGACCTTTTGTACAAGCTTGAGGTGTTTATGAATGTGTATTTTGATTTGGAAATTGTTGTTCTGCTTTTCTCTCCCATGTTTGTTGAGGTCAGGGGATTAGTAATTTGTTTATGCATGTGCAATAAAAATGAAGGGTTGGTGACTTGACTTGGGAATGTTGCAAAATTCTATCGACCACCGAGGGATGTATGCGCGCTCGAGGTTCGGGGCATGACAAATCAAGACTAAGAAGGCCAAGGAACTCAAAGATATGATGTTCGTGGATGTGAAGATCGGTGATACCATGATGAGTGCACTCGTGGTTGACCTTTTCATATCCAAAGAGGCTGTGAAGAAGCTGAATCTTCCGATTGAGATGGATGATGCCGATTGGCTCAAAATGACTCCAAGGAAGTCTCGACTAGCGGCATGACTAGGGACATGGAGCTGCACCTTAGTTCATGGACCAGCAAAGAAGATATTGAGGTATTCTCCCTTGACGACTGTGATTTCATGCTTGGTTTGGGATTCCTCGACCGGATCAATACGGGCATTATGCCCTTCGCGGATTGTATTTATATCCTAGATAAGCAATGCCAATGCATGGTCCCGATCTACCGTGAGTCGGGATGCGATAAGATGATGCTATCGGCCATGAAGTTAACAAAGAGGCTAAAGAAGGGCAAGGTGACCTTCTTGGCAGCAATGAAGGAGGAGGGCATGGAAGAAAGTAAGGTACCAGAGAAGGTGACCCAAGTCCTCGACACCTTCCAAGATGTGATGTCGCCTAAGCTGCCCAAGAAGCTTCCTCATTAGAGGGAAGTAGATCATTGGACTGAGCTCGTACTCGATGCTCAACCGCCGGCCATGGCATCCTATTGCATGGCCCCGCCTGAGTTGGAAGAGCTAAGGAAACAACTTAAAGAATTGCTCAATGCTAGGCACATTCGGCCATCTAAGGCCCCATTCAGTGCTCTGATTTTGTTCCAAAAAAAGCATGATGGATCCCTCCGTATGTGCATAGACTACTGAGCATTGAACAAGCTCACCGTAAAAAACAAGTACCTGATCCTTCTCATAGCAGACTTGTTCGATTAGCTCAAGGAAGCGCGATGGTTCTCTAGGCTTGATCTTCGATCGGGATACTACCAAGTTCAAATTGCTGAAAGGGATGAGCCAAAAACCGCATGCGTGACTCGTTAGGGATCGTATGATTTCCTCGTCATGTCTTTCGGGCTGACCAACGTGCCGGCTACATTCTGCACACTCATGAACAAGGTACTCAATCTGTTCCTTGATCAGTTCATTGCGGTTTACCTTGACAACATCTTCGTGTATAGCTAGACGCTCGAGGAACATGTCGAGTATTTAAGACGAGTTTTCCAAATCCTTCGGGAAAATGACTTGTACGTGAAGCGTGAGAAATGTGCCTACACGCAAAAGGAAGTCCCCTTCCTCAGGCACATTGTTGGGGGCAGACGAGTGTAGATGGACACGGCCAAGATCTGTGCCATCTTTGAATGGGAGCGATCGATCAAGGTGACGGAATTGAAATCCTTCCTTGGCCTCACGAATTATTATTGGTGCTTCATCCGGGGATATTTAAGCCTTATTGTACCACTCACAGACATGTTAAAGAGAGAAAGGCTATGGGAATGGACAGATTGATGTCAAGAGGTGTTCGATTGGTTAAAGCAGGCCATAACAGAAAAGCCGGTGCTTGTGCTGCCTGATTATACCAAGCCATACGAGGTAGAAACCGATGCTTCTGATTTTGCTATTGGTGGTGTCTTAATGTAGGAAGGGCACTTGGTTGCCTTCGAGTCCCGAAAATTTAACGATACCGAGCGACAATACACGATCCAAGAGAAGGAAATGATTGCGATGGTACATTGCCTCCGTGCGTGGAGGCACTATCTCTTGGGATCGCGGTTTGTTGTGAGGATTGACAATGTGGCAGCGAGCTACTTCCAAACCAAGAAGAAGCTCAGCCTGAAGCAAGCTCGGTGGCAAGACTTCCTAGCCGAGTTTGATTATGTACTGGAGTACAAGCCTGGAAAGTCCAACTCCATGGCTGATGCCTTAAGCAAGAAGCTAGAATTGGCCAACGTGGCGAGTCGACCCGACTGTCCATGGATTGCTTGTATTAAGGAGGGGCTAAAGTATGACCAAATGGCTCAAAAGGGCAAGACGAGGTGGTTTTGGTGCCAAGAAGATCTCCTTTACACCAAGGGTATATGTGCCATTCTATGAGAAACTTCGAAAGAAGGTGATGCATGAGTGCCATGATTCTAAATGGGCAGGTCATCCGAAAATCCATCGCACCATGGCATTTGTCGAGGAACAATATTATTAGTCACACATGCAGGATGACATTGAAGCCTATGTGCAGACATGCCTTGTATGCCAACAAGACAAGATAGAGCAACGGTTGCTGGTGAGGCTCCTTGAACCGTTGCCTATCCCGAAACGTCCATGGGAGAACGTCTCCATGGACTTCATCATGAACTTGTCGAAGTCCGAAGGGTGTCGGACTCTCATGGTTGTGGTGGATTGGTTCTCTAAGTATGCGACGTTCGTGCTAGCTACGAAAGATTGCCCAACCGAGGAAGTAGCCAAGCTATTCCTCAAGCTTGTCGTCAAGTATTGGGGCGTACCACACATGATCATGAGCGATCACGATCCTTGATTCACCGAGCAGTTCTGGACCGAGCTCTTCAAGTTGCTAGGGACAAACCTCAATATCTCCACGAGCATGCCGATAGATAGACAGAGTGGGTGAATGCACTCCTATAAATCTACCTTCGGCACTACGGGAGCAACACGCAAGTGAATTGGGCGTGGCTGATTGACGTGACCCAATTTTCATACAACTTGTAGTGGAGCGAGTCCGTGAACCAGAACCCGTTCGAGATCATGATTGGGCAACAGTTGCTTATGCCGAGCGCGATCGCCTTGAGGTATCGAGGAAGCAGCCCCTCCACGTACAAG
The DNA here is from genome assembly GCF_016545825.1 of Eucalyptus grandis. Classification (NCBI taxonomy): domain Eukaryota; kingdom Viridiplantae; phylum Streptophyta; class Magnoliopsida; order Myrtales; family Myrtaceae; genus Eucalyptus; species Eucalyptus grandis. Next base: position 16,339,539 of record NC_052618.1, on the reverse strand, counting down.
TTCGCCAAGGAATGGGATGAACATGCGGACTTGGCACGGGCGTGCCTAAATAGAGTTGTAAAGTGCACGAAGAAGTGGGCCGACAAGAAGTGACGGCATGTGGAATTTCAGGTCGGGGACTTGGTGATGGCCAAACTGCACCTGGTCTGTCAGTACTGTGACGGGCACAAAGGGCTGATCTGTCACTATGAAGGCCCTTTCCAAGTGTTGCAGTGGCTCGAGAAGGTGATATACAAGCTGGACTTGCTGGCCAAGCTCAAGGTACACCCCGTGTTCCATGTGAGCATGCTGAAGCCTTTCCATGCAAACGAGGACGACCTAGATCAAGGTGAGTTGTAATGGGTGCCCCTTAGAGCGAAAACCTCATATGATCGGGACGTTGAATGTATCATGGCGAATCGGATCAAAAGGAAGAAATATTGTGCGCTAAAAAAAGAATATCTCGTTCGATGGAAGGTTCTTTCAGAGAGTGAAGCAAGTTGGGAACCCTCCGGGGCTTTGTGGTAGTTCAAGAAGCACAACGAAACTTTTCATGCCACAGACGTGACAAGGGTGTCGCCCAATTAGGTGGGGGAGAATCACACGGCCCGCGAACGGAGCATGATCCAAGACCGTCCGTGATTCAGCTGTGTCATGCACAAGGGCCTTGTCACGGATAGCCCTAATTGATCCATGAACGATCTGTGAACCGTGCACGATTCGTCCATGCACAATACGAGCGAAGGCCCGTGCACAACCAAAGACCGACCCATGATCAACGTTCGGCCAGCCCCTGTTCAAACTGCGGTTGTTCACCTACCCCCGTGTTAGGCGGCCATGCTAACCCTGATCTTGCTTTGACATGTGCCCATGGGTGTTTCTAAGGCATAGAATCCTTGAATGGCCTGATATGTAGACTAGACATGATGATATAGATTCAAACTCCACCATTGGATCGAAGGGACGATCAACGGCTGGGAAAAGTCCTGAACTTATATAAATAGGGGTCCCTCCCCCTCATTGAGCTCAGCTCATTCACAAGTGAATATACTTGCTCCTTTGTGCATCTAACCCTTGTGTTTGTGCGTGTGAGTGAAAATGCTGACTTGGGATCACAAATCCTAAGGCTGCATGGTATTTGATCGATCCTAATCGACCAACCCGTGACCCTGCAAGAAGGATTTGCATGGATTCTCTCTCTAGATGAAAGCTTCAAAGCTTCTCCACTAACTCTCTCTCTTAAAAGATTGTTTTTTTTTTTGCTTTGACTTCTGCAAGTTCTGAAGAGATGCTCCACTCACTCTTTTCTTCATGGATTCTTACGAGCGCACATAGGTTTGTCCTCATCTTCATGGGGTAGTGGTTGAAGATTAACACCTGGAATGAAGCAGCTGTATACTTGCACAAAAATAAGCTTGATCGGATGAAGATTCATTACTTTGAGCTCTCTGCTACTCAATCACACTAGCAAAATTGAAGCTAAGCCTTCTTTCCTTTTCTGGTTTCGACTTTGATGTAATTGATTAGCTTATTGTTTTTAGCGATCTAAGGCTATTGTGATAGTTTCTTCTCAGATTATGCTTTGATCTTGATCAATTTCCTTTTAACAGATTTTGTTGATTTTGTTGACGATGAAGCTGAGAAAATGCTCGTAGATTGCAACTATGAAGAAGCGCTTGCGATCATCAAGTTTAAAGCTGAGGTGTTCGTTGATGAGTCTCGTAAATCAAAGATCGGAGATCGACGTCGAACAAAGTTCCATTGATTTTAGATTCAGCAAAGTCCAATCGTTTCTTCATCGGTGATCAGTATTTTTTCTTTAGCAAAGTCCAGTGGCTACGACGCACCAATGTGTTCACCTCCGAGTGTCGATCTAGAAAAAGGAGTAGAGAAGAGCGATCGTGATATCGCAAAAGTCATAAATCAAAGCTTGAAGTTCGGTGCTGAACAGCTCCTGCACTAGAATAGGACTCGGCGTTCCCCACGTTCCGTGGTCCTCGAAGTAAAATTAGAGCTAAGTGCTCCATTTCCTTTTTCTGTCTTCATTACAGAGCAAAATAGATTTCGATTCTCCACTAATTTCAATGAGTTTTTGTTGATTAACAAATTCATTGTCACTGGATGAGGACATCTCGAAGGCATGTTCTTCGCTTGTTCATTATGAGTCGAGGCTAGTGCAATAAAACTCCTTTTAATAGTGTTCGATGAGGCGAGAGCTTCTCCGGTTGTGACTCATGATCGAAAATGAAGGTTTGGGGCCAGGATGCATTGCAAATCTGATTAAAATAAATGCTTGTATGATCTGAAATTGATTGTAGTTGGATTTTGAGATTTTGTGATTTTCGATTTTGGATGAGTGACTTTCTGTTTTGGCTTGATTGATGCCTTATATGAGTTTATTTCGACTTGAGTCCTTTTAGGATTAGATAATAGATATCTCGAGGTTCAAAATGGTAGGTCACACGCCCTAATTGAGCATCGTTTGACCCCTGAAAAACACCTCCAAAGATGAATGATTCTGCAGTAGTTTAGGTCTTTTTCGATTTTCTTTCTGTTCCGCCTTACGTCTTTGCTATATTTGTGCCAACTTTCGTGATCATTTTTTTTTTTTTTTGGATAAAATTGTCTTCATGATTTTTGTTTCAAATTGTCTTGTGCATCTTCTGTATTTTTTTTTCATGATTTTTGGATTTGGTTAATTAGGTCAGATCTACTAGGATCCAAGCCTAGGTCAATTTATTCCGTATTTATCTCTGATTTTTCTATTTTTGTATTGATTTTTGTGTTGAGCTCTGGAATAACTTTCCATCATGTAAGTTTCTCATATAAGTATTTTGCATATCCTGTATTTTTTTTTTTTTTTACTTTTTAGAGATGTTTAGCTAGGTCAAAATTGCTTAGATATGAACATAGAATAGTCTGTCCTACATTGGTCCGAAATTTATTTTGATGAAATTGAGTCAATAAATGCACCTATTTGGTCTCAAATCCTTCATGAGAGTTGAAATACATGCTACATATGTTCAATTGATACATGCTTTACAAGGTTTTTACATTGGCAAAGTGAGTCAATTGCATGCATTAGAGTAAAAGGTATTGCAGCAACGTGTGCTGAACATATAGTTTGTCGATTTTGCCATTTTTACCACGACTCATATGGTCTTAATTGAGTTTTGAACTTTGAATGAGAAATCTTCATCATCGCATACTCTGTATGTGAGATTTTTGGTTAGGATTTATGCATATCTTGAAGATGGCTGAAATCATGCTTGATCTGTAAACTTAATGCTGAAACGAAACCTTATCATATGTGCATATTTCTGTGCTTGTTTAAGTCATTTAGGGATCAAATCTTACGGTCATGCCTTCTTAATTATTAAACCGCATGTTACGACATTTACATACATGTTTAGGTCATATCCTTTGAGTATCATCTTGCACATTAAATTTGTCTCACAGAAGTGTTTATCATGCTTAGGATTCCCAAGCATACCATTAGGAATCAAGAATCATTTCATAATATCATTTAAATTGCATGACATTTTGTATGCCAACTTAAGCTTAGATGACAATCCAAACTTTCCGTCACATCCAATCCTAAGTCCTGTGTGATTTCTTCATGCCGTTTGTGCATTCTTTGAGTGATTTTGAGATTTTCTAATTAATGCTTATGTTTTGTTTTCTTAGTTACTAATGCGCACACTTTTAGAGATCTCAATCTTTGGATACCAAATTGACATAGTTTGGACTCAAGCTCTTCTAGAAAGACGTAAGGCACACTTAGAAGTTTCTGATGCCGATGATTTCATGCCAATCGCTCATCGTTTGAACCAACTTTCCATTTTTTCAAAACTAGATCAGAATCTGGACAATGGATCAAATTCAAACCCTGTCCTAACCCTTGTTTGGACAAATCTTTGATATTTTTGTTCCATTTTTTCTATTTCGAATATGTACTCGGCCTTTTAATGAAACTTGTTTGTCATCATGTTGGCTATGTTGTGTGTAAATTTGATGATTTTTAGACATGTTTTGATAGGACAAATCCTTGTAACATTAGCTGAATGTTACGTTGTTTTGACAAATTTTGATGTGTTGTTACTTGTTTGATTTTTATAAAATCATGTATAGATTGTTCAAGAAAACTTTCTTTACGAAAGTTGTTCATCATGCATATTAGGGAATTTTTTTATTGCCAAATTATCATTTGGTGTTGCCCAATTTTGTTGTCCTTATATGTTTGTTCTAAAATTTCTTGATATAAGCATGATTATGATTGTTTAGTTATACTTTTTAGATTAGTTTGTGCATGAAATTAGGCAATGCCATCTTCATGGAAGTTGTTCTAAATGCTTTGATCTTTGTTGTTCAACAATTGACCCTTTTACATTGCATCTTTCAAAAAAATACTTTGGTACATGTGATGTTTCTCAAAAACAATTTCTAAAAAAAGTTATTCTCTAAAACTTGATTTGGTTTAAGGAAAAATCGTGATTTTGACCATATTCAAAATTCTTATGACTCTTGTGAGTGCATTTATGTGAGTCCCGAGCTAGCCTTGGCAATTGAATGTATTCCATAGCCTAGATATTTCTTAATCCTAAATATTTTCAAATCTTTTTTAAATCCTGATTTGACACCATGAAAGTCACGGTTTGATTTATATTTAAAATATATGCTATACTTGTGAGTGCATTTATGCGAGCCCCAGGCTAGCCTTGGCAATTGAATGCCTTTCATAGCTGATACATCACTTTGTCTCAAAACTTTTCATGAATGATTTTGAAATATGTTTTTGAAATATCACATGTACTCCTCATACATATAATCCCATCATGCATTATAAATTGCCTATGTTTGTGATTGGCACATACCTTTGGTAATAAGTGACCCGCCGACAATTCACTTTCTTACTTGATTGGTTGAGAAATAAGGTTCAAAAGACCTACATGCATGTTTAATTTTTTTACAATGCATGTGACTTTTAGATGACTAGTAGGGTCAATGCATGATATCGAGGGAAAACCATGGGATCACATAGATCGCTTGATTAGGAGACTTATAAGCGTTATTGGCCATGCAAGAACACAATTGGTCAATAATTGCTATAAGTCATAAAAAAAATGGCTTAGGTAAGTGTTTTAAGTGGGTCCCTTGTATGAAAGACAAAGGCCGACCTCGAGGCCCCAAAATTTTACTTTCGTATTGAACTTTATTTAAATGATTAATCTTGACATAATATTGTGTTTTTGATTGTTTTGATGTGTATGTTTCTTTCTTTCCATTGTATGCACCTAATTATAAGTTTCTAGATTAGGTTTAGATTAGGACCCCGAAGATGGAGAAAGTACGAAGATGGTGGAGGTCGATGTCCATTCTGATCATTATCATGTACTATTCATTTCCCTGACATATGTCTTGGGTTCCATTTGTTGTATAAAGCCCGACGAGTAGTGGGTTTTCTCTCTTCCTATAATCTTTTTCAATTGTGTTTCTCTTTTATATTTTCTAAGATTGCATGGTAGACTTACTACTTTTCATAATTGTTTACTTACTGTCTCGTAATTTCAATTACATTGATTGCTTTCTTTTCCTGTTTTCTAGAAATAGAATAGTATGAAAATGACCAACCACATATGATTGCTTAGTTTATGATTAACAATTTCGAAAAAGTAAGAAGAAACACATGGACACGTTAAGAAAACACAACATATTATTTAGGTACTGAAATGGTGCTAGTAGAAATATTAGTGTAACCCAAGTCCCCGAACTTAGATATTTGGTTGCGTAGGAATCGAGAGAATACTCCCGACTCTCAATTGGGTCTTTTAGCCGACCCCCAAAATGAGGCTAGTGGTAACTCCCGTCTTATTTTTAAGTTGTTATAAACAACTAGTCTGTTTAATGAACCCGTCGTGCGGGGTACACGTTTCAATAAAACTTACCATGGTTTAGTATACTTGATGTGGCAGTACCCAAAGGATGAAGTGATGTCATCCTTATGGGCGAATGATACTATCGAGAGGGCTACCATAGTAAAGGTACCCTTAAATCCAATATTCACATCCAACCTCATTTCTCAAGGTGTGTCACCCATGTGGGTACGGGTTGCGACACTCCGCTGTCATGCGGGATATGAGTTTGGGAGAACTCGCGATCTCGTGGAGGGAACTCACGAGAGACTTGATCTGGAAGTTGAGGTGATGACGTCTTTTGGAACGCAAGTCGTGAGGGAACTCTCGTGATCAAGTACCCCTAAATTTGACATTTTCCCCCATTTTTCTCTCCTCATGATAGTGAGGGATTCAAGGGCAACAAGATTGGGTCACGACAGGCTTCAAATAGAAAAATCACTTTTGATTTCATAACAAAACTACAAAAGAGAAGCCTAAACATCTTACAAGAACACTCAATTTTAGAAATAAATTGTCTAGTAAAAGATAAAGAAAACCAACTTGAGTTTTTAAAAGAAGACTTAGAATTCAAAAGAATAGAAGAAAAATCTCATAAAAACAAACATCAAAGATAAAATAGCATTCCTAAAAAAACACAGAGAAAAGACTATATATTCCATCTTACCCAATGTGTTTTGGGAAAGAAAGAAACATATTGTAGATTTACCTTATGAATAAGACTTTTCTGAAAATAAAATACCTACAAAAACTATCCTGCACAAAAGAATTAAGAATTCTTAAAATTCTGTCAAACAAAAATACAAAATCTTTTGAACAAAAAACTCATTAGAAAAAGTCAATCACTATGAAGCTGTTTCGCTTTCTATGTCAATAAAAGTGCTGAATTAAAAAGAGGAGTACCTAGGTTAGTCATTAATTATGAACCCTTAAATATATCCCTTAGATGGATAAGGTATTTGATACCCAACAAAAAAGATATGTTAAATAGTGTGTGTAGATAAAAAATAATTTCGAAATTTGATATGAAATCAAGATTTTGGCAAATGTAAATGAATGAAAAAGATAAATACAAAACATCATTTATTGTTCTTTTTGGCCAATACGAATATAATGTTATGCCATTCGGTCTCAAAAATGCCCCTTTAGAATTCAAAAAGATTATGAATGAAATTTTTAATCATTATTTTGAGTTTATCATAGTTTATATAGATGATGTTCTAATATTTTCTTCCAACATAAAACAACGTTTTAAACATATATCTACTTTCATTAAAATAATCATGCAAAATGGTTTAGTAGTATTTCCTACCAAATATCCATTTAGGTACCATAATTCCAATAAAGAAAAGGTCAATCTCATTTATTGATAAGTTCCCGGATGAGATTAAAGACAAAACCTTGTCAAAAAAGTTCTTAGGTAAGTCTCAATTATATTCTAGATTTTTTTCCCCAATATTAATATACTTTATAAACCTCTACACCAAAGACTACAAAGAATCCTCCACCGTGGACTTCAGTCCATACAAATTTTGTCAAACAAATAAAGACCTATGTTAAAGAAATACCATGCTTGCATCTAGCTAATTCATCCACTTTCAAAATAGTTGAAACAGATGCTTTAGAAATTGGATACTGTGGTATTCTTAAACAAGTAAAAGATAGTAAAGAACAGATAATCCAGTTTATTTCAAAACATTGGAAATCAACATAGCAAAATTACTCAACAATCGAAAAAGAAATACTTGCTATTGTTCTATCTATATCAAAATTCCAAGAATATTTATTAAACCAAAAATTTCTCTTGAGAATTGATTGCAAATCAGCCAAAAATGTTTTACAAAAGGACGTCTTGAATATTACATCAAAATAGATTTTTGCTAGATGGCAAGCCATACTTTCAATGTTCGATTTTGATATTGAATTTATAAATAGTTCTTCAAATTCATTACCAGATTTTCTCACAAGAGAATTTTTATAGGAAATACAATCATGCCACCCAAAATCTAAAAAGGACAAAGATAAAGGCAAAGTCATTGCCAAAACCTCCAATACACCACTCAAGCCAAAAAGGCTTAACATCAATCAAGTCATGGTTCGAAATGATAGAAAACCAACAACATCTAGACAAATACCATTTCCAACCAATACCAAATACATCTGATAAAGAAGAACTCAAACAAGCTTTAACCAAACGAACTGTCATACTCTCCAAGAAGACACTAGAACTACTTGCTCAGTCTTTACAAAAAAAATAAAAAAAAATAAAGAAAGAGCCATCTAATGCCATTGAAGTAACAATCATTCCCCACTTACAGCTCAAAGGCAAACATAATAAAAAAAAAATTCGAATGAAGTGATTATTAGGCCACACGCAATCCCTCATTCTTAAAAATCAAAATTCTTTTCAAGAGCTTCATTCCAAAAAGGGAAAAAGCCACGAAAAACCTTGAACTTTGCCTAAAGTGACACATTTACCCCAAACTTTTTTTGTGACGTGAAAAACCCCAAACTTTTCAAACCGTGACACATCTACCCCATTAAGGGCATTTTTGTCTTTTTATTCTGATTTTTCCTTTTTCTTCTTCTTCTCTCCGCCGGCCATGGCGGAGCCGGCGGAGGGAAGCCAGCGTCCAGCGAGGGTCCTCCTCGCCAGACGCAAGCGAGGGCCGCCCTCGCCGGCGTGGGGCGAGGGTCGTCCTTGCCAGACACAGGTGAGGGCAGGGACACCCTCGCTCGACACCGGCGATGGCACCCCTCGCCAGTGTCGGGGGAGGGTCGTCCTCGCCAAACGCAGGCGAGGGCTGCCCAATGCCGGCAAGGGCGGGACGGCCCGACGCCGGCGAGGGTGACCCTCGCCCAACCACGGCGAGGGCAGCCCTCGCCGGACGTCGGCTTCCCTCCGCCAGCTAGCCAGCGGAGGGAAGAGAGAAGAAAAAAAAAATTAAAAAATGAAAAGACCAAATGCCCTATAATTTTGGGGTAAATGTGTCACATAAAAAGTTGAGGGTTTTTTGTGTTACAAAAAAAAAGTTTGGGGTAAATGTGTCACGATTGGCAAAGTTTAGGGTTTTGCACGTCACAAAAAAAGTTTAGGGTAAATATGTCACTTTGGGCAAAGTTCAGGATTTTTCGTGGCTTTTTCCCTTCCAAAAAATATTAACTGTAGAAGATGGATTTTTTTTTGACAAAAATCTAATCAAATTTGCCGAAAATATATTTCCAGAAAATAGATTTTCAAACCACACAATACAAATAAAACTCTTGCTTTCTATGAATAAATTTTAGTGGAAACAGAATTAGCAAGATTTACTCACTTTCTTGATAAAGCGATACAAGCAATATTATGTACTCTATTATTTCCATTAGCAAAATCATACACCCCACTCAATGGGGAGCCTCACCCCATACACCCAGAAAATTCCAAGTCAGAATAAACCAAAAATTACCTTATACCACCTCATACATCTACTGGGACTATCAACAAGCCTGGTGAAATGTCTTCTTCAAACAATATACAAATTTCTAATGTACATGGTTAGTCTTCTTCAAAGGCCATTTCCCAAGAGAGAATCCACCCAACTGGTTTGATTCTTGGTGGGATCTCTTCGGTTCTTTAGAAGAAACATTACACCCCATAGTTAAGCAAAGATACCAAATATTTCGTGAATATTTTGCACTAATGCAACATGAATCACGATTTAAGTGCCTTATGCACTTCTTTATAATATTTAGAATCTTGTGGGTAACAGCATGGGAATTTGACTATAGTACATCTCCCATGAAACTTGGTATACCAATACTAGTCCAAAAATACAAAACAAAATGGTGGGATGGATTCAAATACTATGAACAAGAATCCGAGTCTGTGGTTAGGAGTTGGCTAAAAAGCCAAAATACCTAAATAACCACAACACCATCCAATGCAACATTTTTGTGGGAGAAATCCATTATAAGCGCAGCTCTCACTGCAATCTAGAATGGAGAAGAATATTTCAAAATCCTTAGACAAATACTCTCAGAGGTGGAAGAATCACAATGTGGATATTCCAAATCACAGGATAGCCAAGAAAGATCCTCACAAACACATCACAGTGGAAACTCCAATGAAGATGACTGTTACGTGATTAATCTTGTCGAAAGCTAGGACAAGATAACCTATCTAGCCCAAAGATAGGACATCACAAGCCAACAGTTACAGTGGCGGAAAAGCAATACACTGTAACCCTTTCACTGTACATATACTATAGCACTTTCACTTTAGACATACATGTAGCACTTTCACTGTAGCACTTTCTATAAATACATGTTCCCGGCACAGGAATGGGGGGAATTTTTCAGATCTCACTTCTTCCTCTTCTACTCCCCCTTGTAATCCCTCATCTCCCCTCAAGCTTCAAGCTTTCTCACCTTATACCCCTAATTACAAAATAAGTTTGTTTTCTTTTCAAAATACATTTAGTTTAGTTAGGGTTTACCAACTTACATGATAGTTGGTTAACTTCTTTCTATAACACATTGCCAATACTTCCTGGAGTGCATATTACCACCTTAATGGATGACTTGATATTTTAGTTCCTACACTCTCAATACATGTAATTTATTTTTCATGTAATTTACAGTTCATGTAAATAAAAGCTTATACCACCCATATGGTTGGTTTTTGGTTCAGCCTACTCTTACTTTTTATCCTAGACATTACTTTCGCTCTTCATATTATTTTTAATGTTCGAGATTTTATTTAGCTTAATCTTTATTTATACATCATTCTTTTACTTAGTCTATTTCTTGGCTATAATAACTTTAACTTTTGAGTTATTATACCACATTATACAAACTTTCAATGAATTACCAGACTTTTTTGATAATATCAAAGACATAGAACCCTTAGAGTTCTTCCACATAATAAACAGGTCAAACAAACGTAGACGTTTAGATTAAGCTTAACGTTAGTTTTTCTCATACTATTAGATTTGCCTGTCCTTTATGTGTGCGTGTGCGCGTGTGCGCGTGTGTGCGCGTGTGCGTGTGTGCGTGTGCATGTGCATGTGTGTGTGTGTGTGAGTGATAGTTTAGGATGTCATGGAGTAGTAGGATTTTAGGAAACTTCATTTGAGTATATGGTTTGTCCGAAACAAAATTTCTAAGTTCTCGCACATGATGAATGATGCACATCTAGCAAATTCAGGGCTGTCTTTTATTGATTTTCGGCTTGATTTTGGATCAGTCAAGTTGAGGTCCTTGTAGTATGTTGAAAGATCTTTCTATTGACTGTAAGAATATTTGAAACGGGGTTCGGTAGAAAGAGTTATGGTGTGACTAAATTTTGTGCTCAAGCTCCGCATTACATACGGCTTGAATAATCACTTTAAAAATATAAAATTTATTAGTGCACAGATGTCGTTTTATCGATGAATAAACATAATTTAGTTGAGTCATAAGTTAGAGTAGCATATTACATGATTTTGATATAATTTTTGATTGATTAATAGGAATGCGAGTGTGTTGGTTCGAGGAACTACCGTAGGCTAATTTTCGGCTTTTCAAAGTGAGTGGTGCTATCTCTTTTGAGAATTTGTAAACTTATGTATTTAAAATGGTAAAAAAATTGATATGTTGTGAGATATGAATAAGCATGTTTGTTGCATAAAATTTGGATTAGGCTTTGCTATATTTTTGGTATTTGTGAATAATGTAAGAACTGATTGGTGGAAAAATATATTGTCTTTGAGGAATGAAGTTGAGAAATATCATATATTTTGAGTTTGCGAAATCTTTTTCCAAAAAGCTCTCGATTTTGAGATGGTTTATTGAATGTTATAGAGATATTAATTTATGAAATGCTTTATGACATGCATTTGATTTAATTTAGTTTGTAAAACTATTTTATAGACAAGTCTTGAAATGATTTGAGAATATTTTATGAAAAGTATTTCTAGCCGATGAGTTGAGTTGTAAAAGCTTTTGGTGATATGTGAAATGATTTATGGATTTGGCTTTATAGATATTGGATGGTGTTATTGTGGATTGGTATTGATATTCAATATTGCCTAAGTCCAATGGGGGATTTGTGGGTATGCATACTAGTTTAGGATATCCTTGTGGACTAAGCCACTGGCTAATAATAGGTAGAGACTTTGCCATGGGGGAATCTTGGTCATCTTATCATGGGTGTTATGCGTGATCATTGCCAAATATTTGAGCATGAGTTTGGTCAATGGAGTGGGCCATTAACATGTGATATGAGTTTGGTCAATTAAGTGGACAATTGACATGTGATTTGAGATTAGTCAATTGAACGAACCATCGACATCTAGTTAAATGAGATTAAACAAAGGAATATTCCATTGATAGTTGATTTGTTATTATGATATGATATTATTATTGATTTATCCGTAAAAAGGTTTGTTGGAAAGATATTATCTACTTTTGATATTTTGCGTATACAATACTCTAGCTTTAGAATTGATGAATGGTGATATTGTGTTTATAAAGGTGCATAGTGAATGTTCAATCCGCTTAGAAGAGACGTACTACTCACTGAGCTGTGGTTGTTATTTTTTTTTTTTTTTTGTACTGGAGGAACCGACTTGCAGCCGACAGCCGTAAACCCCCAGGTGACACTTAAGCAGGAGGACCCACCACCCCTGAGTCACACTTAATACACCTAGCGCCTCCCTTGGGTTTTGAACCCTTCACCTCTTCGTTGAGGATCAGCAGAGCCTTATCAAGTGGAGCCACCGCGGCCGGTGGTACGTACTACTCATTGAGCTGTGGTTGAGCTGTGATTGTTTTTTTTTTGTTTTTTTTTGTTTTTTGTGCTGGAGGAACCGGCTTGCAGCCGATAGCCGCGCCGTATGAGCTGTGATTGTTTATCTCTCTATTTTCCAATATTTTTCCAGTTTTGCAGCTAGCGTGGAGTAGTATGAGATCGATATTAATGAGGGGATTTTTGGGAGTTGGATTTTAGTGGTTTAAAGCTGCGTCTTTTGGGTGGAAGGACGGCCATGTCATTCCCCATTCTTTGTGTTTTTGGGGGTGCAACATAGGGTCGAAGTGAGGCTCGGGTTGAGGATGCAGTCAGTGTTTAATGCAGTAGAGTCTGTGAGCGATGAGCCAAGATAGGAGGCATTAGCAATAAAGCGACCTGGAGATGCGATGGAGGTGGAAGCAAGAGTTTTGGGTATGGTTGACTCCATCAAAGCTCGTCTTCGCTCTCTCTCGACTCTCTCTGTACACCTCTTAGTTTAAGCAGCCACCAAATGGAAGCGAGGAGATAAGCATGGGCAGAAACTGACGGCGTCAATAGATTGACCTATTTAAAAATATTAATAAAAAAATGCAAAATGCTATAAATGATGATTATCTGCTATTGGAAATATCCAATAAATGGTATATGGAATATGTTAGAAAATATCTAATAAGTCGATTGTTCATGTCAACCAGATACATTCTCACGTACCATGGAATGTTAAGGCCCGGTATAAAAGCGTCACACTAAGATCACCATCAAGTCATCTTCTAGCAGAACCTCTGGCCCGACCTGCTCGTACACTTACAGGTGAATTGAAAAGTTGTGGCTTCAATTCAAAATTTCGTAACCGCTATGAGACTTGACGTCTACTTGTTGCCTATTTCCACTTTTTGAATGATAAAAGAATTTACTATCACACTTCAAGTTTCCTAAAGTCTGCATAAATTATCTAATATTCTAATTTGAATGTCAAGATAATTGGTAATTTGAATTTTATGTATAGTTACCAAAATTTTCACATTTGCTACAATACCTTAAAATGGTGCTCACCGAAAGTAAATATGAGGAGAGCAGTTTCCAAATTTACAATTTGCTTGATAACTCGATTAAGTCTTGAAAATTAAAATATTTAGCACTCAAAATAATATCAAACAAATTTGATAATCATGACTAGTTTAAGTTTAAAAGGTTTAATTAAGTTAGAAAATCACTAATTTGCTAGGTAATGAAAGGCCACTTAATTTTTTTTAATTCATTCGATAGAAAAACATATTTGTTGACACTCGGAATCTTGCTAAATATTTTGCAAAAACTCGTTAAAAGTTCTCCAGATTAGTTACCAAACTATTATTATTTGGCATTCAATATTCAGTTATTATTAAAAATATCTTATTTTTATTTTTGAACATTAATAAAATTGAAAATTAAGTGCTGAAATTTTGAGGGCATTAATGGCATTGATCTCAACTCAATCATAAAAAGTTTCAAATCCTCAGGGTCATGACGACTTTGAATGAGCTTGGCTTTCGTGAAAAATATTCCATATTCAAGAAAAAAATTCCGTAAATATTTGGTATGTCTTCGTCTATAAGAGGTATGGATATAAATGGAGAGCCCCATTCATAAAGGCTATGTTTGGTAGCCAGAATAAAAATAGGACATGATAAATTTTATCCTATCCCATATTTGATACTCAAGATAAGATAAAATTGAATATAATAAGATATTGTATGGATAAAAATATCACATGGGAATGGGTTAAAGGTGGATAAAATTTCTTATGTCAGTATAAAAGCTATATTTGTTGAATAAAAAAATTCTTAATTAATAAAAAATGAATATAAATAATATTTGAATTCTAATATAATAATAAAATTTAAAATAACAAAAAATCACAACAATTTTTTTTTTATTCCTATTTTTAATTATATATCGAATTTCGTTCTACTCTACAATATATATTGTGTGTGTGTGTGTGTGTACAATATCAATGTTTATTACATATTTTAGGCATATTGGTATAGCTTATTATTTAATAAATTTTTATTAAGGAATAAAAGCAAATAAAGATGAAGTACAAGAACCCAGATTTAGATGAACAAACTCAAATTTGAAAAAGGATCTTTCTAATTCTTGAAGAATGAGAGGTACTGAGAATTTTGAAAAAAAAAAAAAATACCCTCTTTGTCTCCTTTTGGTGCATGTTGAAGTTTCACGATTCTTTCATAATTCTTTAGTTCACATTAAGACTCCACAAAAACGGCGAGCGAGTTGAAACTCCTTCTCCTCCTTAACTCTCTAGTTCATGTCAAAAGTCCACAAAATAGCAAGAGACTTGAAACTTCTCCTTTCTAGCTTTATGGTTCACGTTTGAAGTTTTAACAAAAGTGGCAAGAAATTGAAATGCTATGCTTTTTCAAAATAGTAAAGGTGAATGATCATGTTTTCCTCTCTTACTAAATTTGGCATTTGATGGCTAATCTACCACTTTTATGTTGCTTTAGCCTATTTACATACTTTGTCATAATCAAACCTGTGGCTTTAAATTACTTAAATTAGCTCCTTTGCTATTTGAAATTTGGATTGTATAATAAACATAAACTAATAAATCAAAACTCATGAACTTAACAAATTTAAGATTTTCCATTCATAACTTGGAATAACAAGGTAAATTAGATCTATTTCAAATTTCCCTTGGATAAATAATCCTTGTCAAACAAGAAACTAATTTAAAACTCATGAGCTAATTTCAATTCAATAAAAAAGTATCTAGGTTCAAATTCTGGATTTTAGAAAATAATATTTTCATTTTTCATTTCATTTATTTATAAACAAATTTGCTACAAATGATATACGCTATATTTAAGATAAGTGCATTCTAAAAGAAGTAAAAAAACTAAATGAAATGTAATTAAAATAATTTGCAATTTTTATTATTTAAATGTAATGTCTAAATTTAGTGAATATTAAGTGGAATTTATTTAAATGATAAAATAAGTTATGTTCATATTGTTTCAATTTAATTTTGAGTTAAATGGATAATTGATGCTTTTGTTCACATAGTTAACGAGAACTATACTTCAAATTATGAGAACTATTCATTTATATAATATATATTTTTCCTTTTGCATTAATCTCAGAATAAATGGATTAATTATATATTAAAGGTGTTTTATCGTTATTTTTTTAAAATATAAAATCAATGACATAAGTCAAAAGATGATATATATTTGTGAAGGATAATCAAAATGTATTTCAAGATATTCTTATTATTTATTTTATTGGACGAATACACTTAAGAAATAATATACTTACTTTTTATCCATTCTTAAGTTTAAATTTAAATATAATAAATGATATATGCTTAAAGATGACAAATTACAAAACTAATGTTAATTGGATGATTATGCCATATGACTTGCCATTGACAATCATGGAGGTAAAATTTGCCATGTGGCAAACACAAAAGCGAATGTTCTCTCTGTCCTGGTTTTATCTATAGATAAAGATGCACAAATATTAATATATGTAATCACATATTCCTTTCTGTAATGTTTTATAAAATTTAAACATCATTTAACTTTTTAAAAAAAAATCATTTATCTTTTCTTTTCTTTTTTGAATTTTAAAAGCCAAAACAAACAGGTCAACTTTGGAAGAGAGCAAGACAAAAGTCCATATTACTAGATTTCTGGAAATACTTACATTAGGAACTATGCTGTAGTGATTTTTACATTAATACATTTTCTAGGTGCAACTCTCAAAGTTATTTCTTTCTTTTGTAACAAAACAAAATAGATTTATTTTTCAGACAGCTGAAGAGCAGTGATATTTTGCTTGAGACACAACTAATTTTGATCTTCTTTATATTCCTAAGTCAGTGAGTCTCCATTACTTGTGGTTTTGTTGTTGCCAAATTCAAATCGTCCTTGGATGGTAAAATTCCATATCCAATTCCAAACAAAGCAATGACCATAAAGACACATGACTCCATATGAAGTTCAGATTTGGCATCAACTAGGCAACGACAACCAGCTCAGGAAGTTTCTTCTTGATTCCTTGGAGTTTGGTCAATACATCGCTGATGTCCATTCGTTCCCTTGGAGACTTAGAAGAGCAAGTGACTCCTATTTCAATGATTGAAACCAAACACTCCAAAGTACTAAACCAGCTTTTGTTCTTGCCCTCTGAAGTGACGGTTTGTCTCTTCTCCAACTCCTCGATTTCTTGAAGCAGAATGGGATCAATTGCCTTCTCCACTCGGTGTCCGAGAGCCGCCTTTGCGAAGTAATGAAGGTCCAGCCCATTTTCAAACATGTCATTAGTTGGCCTCTTCCCTGTGAACATCTCTAAAATGAGGACTCCAAAGCTGTACACATCTCCTTCTATGGATACACACTTCCCGCTCCATACTCTACAACGATTAATGATTGCAAGGTGAAAAATTGAGATTGAGATATAGGTGATGTTTCGTGTCTATAACTTTTTGTCTAAGGATTGATCTACAATTTCGTGTTCAATATAGAAAATAAATTGAAAGAATTACCTGGAGCTACATAGCCAAAAGATCCTTTTAATCCAATAGAGCATGATTGATCTACTAGTAACTTATGCGTTGCTTCTTGAAGGAACATGGCAAGCCCAAAATCCCCTACATGTCCATTCTTTTCATCATCAAGAAGGACATTGTTTGGCTTTATATCACAATGAACCATTGGTGACTCGCATTGATGATGGAGATAATCTAATGCACAAGCAACATCAATGGTAATATTCACTCTATCAAGGAGACTCAACTTGCTTCTCTTTGTATATTGCGATGCACTTGGGTGCAACCATTCATCCAAGCTCCCATTTGACATGAATTCATAAACTAGTGCCTTGAAATCATTTCCATTAAAATCAAACCCAGAACATGCTGTGAGTACCTTCACAAGGTTACGGTGTCGAATTCTTTTCAAAGCCCCACACTCGGTTATGAAGCTCTTGGAAGCTCCTTCACGTGTAAGGTCAAGAATCTTGATGGCCACGATTGACTGAGTCTGATCAAGAAGCCCTCTATACACAGACCCAAAACTGCCCATGCCGAGTAGATTCGTAGAGGAGAATCCATCTGTTGCTTTCAATAGACTATGATAAGAAACATGAAAAAGCCCATCTTCAAAAGAACTTGAAGCTGATGCATTCTTATTATGTCTAAACCAGAAGTATAAAAAAGAGATTATGCAGGCTGTTCCCACAAGAGCAGAGATGGTGCATATCAAGATTTCTATAGTTCCTCTTATTTTCGTCCGTTTAGACTCTTCGTAGTTGCATTTCGGTAGTTGAAAATTTGGCAGACCCCCACAAAGCTTCTTGTTTCCAACAATTGAAGTTGAAATGGCACTTTTGAAAACTCCTCTAGTAGGCAGTGCACCCTCAAAATCGTTGTAAGATAGACTCAAATTTGTTAGATTCAATGATCCTAAAAATTCTGGGATTTGGTCGGACAATCGGTTGTTGGAAACATTCAAAACCTGAAGGCCTTTCATTGAACTCATAGTCAATGGTAGGGGCCCTTCAAAGAAATTATCTTGCATATATAGGCTTTCCATGCTTATACAATTACCAATACTACTTGGAATCTGTTGAGATAATTTGTTCCCTTGAAGACATAGTTTTCCAAGATTTTTCAAGTTTCCAATTTCTCTTGGAAGGGAGCCGGTAAGACTATTTTGAGACAAGTTGAGATAAATTGACAAAGATGAGAGGCCCACAATTTCCGGGGGTATGTTACCACTAAGGTTGTTGATCGAAAGGTCCAAGAGAAGTAGTTTCTGGCAATTTCCTAAAGACGATGGTATCGGGCCCCAGAGATTATTGCTATACAATGTCAATTCGGTTAACATTGTTAAATTCCCGATAGATTTTGGTATGTGCCCTGAGAAATTATTTTGGCTGAGATCCATAATCTTCATTTTGTTCAGATTTCCAATCTCGAAAGGAATATTTCCTGAGATGTTGTTGCCTCCCATTGTCAGGATCTCTCCAAATTGATGAGATTTCCAATTTTAGAAGGTAAGGTTCCAGAAATATGATTTTCTTTTAAGCCAAATCTCGAGAGGGTGATAGAGAGGTTACCGACACAGTCTGGTATTGGTCCTCGAAAAGCATTCCAACTTATAGACAATTTTTTCAAGTCTGTGGAATTAGTTAAAGAGCAAAGGAACTCAAAATCCTCAAATTGCCCACCTCCTAAGTTGTTTGCACCAACATCAAACCAATAGATTCCTCTCATCTTTGAGAAAGAAGGAACTTTCCCGATAAAGTTGTTCGACAAGATACTTAAACTCACGGAGATTAGAGGCGTTGGATATTGACTCAGGAATGGGTCCGATAAAGTAATTGTCACATAAAACAATTTCTCGAGATTTGGAAGAGTGAAGCCTAAGTCGCTTGGTAAACCCCCTCTAAATGGTTTGCAGTTAGAGAAAGGTCGTCACATTGGATATATTGAAGATTGAGATAGGAATCATACCGACAAAATTATTCAAGCCGAGAGCGAGGATATTTAGATGTCTCAGCCAGCCAAGAGTCTCCGGAATCTTACCACCAAGGTTATTTGACTCTGTGTTGAGAAGAGTTGAAGAGATGATACATTTCCAAACGACAGCGGAATGTTTCCTGTCAAGTTGTTGAATTCAAATGTGAGTTTTGGAGCTTGGACAAGGAGCCGAGTTCCGTAGGCAAATTTCCTTTGAGCTCATTGAAGCCTAAGTCAAGAATGAGCAAATTAGAGCAATGGGAGAGATTCGAAGGGACTTGTCCGCTGAATGAGTTGTTACTGAGGGACAAATACTGCAACCGAAACAAGCGGTCGAATTGCGGAGGAATTTCAGAGTGGAAATTGTTGTTCTCTAGAAGGACTTTCCTTAGAAAGCTCAAGTTACCAATATGGGGTGGCACGACCCCAACCAGGTTCTCGGAGTTGAGGTCCAATACGGTGACTCTGTGGTGTCTACGACCACATGTGACACCATACCACTCGCAGATGTGGTTAGTATCATTCCACGAGCTCAAAACCCCGCCAAAATCAGCTATTCGAGCCTTGAATTCAAGCAAAGCCAGTCGATCAGTCTCGACCCTGCCAGCTTCTACCAAAGCTAGGACACACCCTAATAGAAGAATGATGATAATTAAGCATGAGAATGATCGGGGTAAAATCCGATTTCTATTGGGAAGGTCCATGAGGATTTGTAGCAAAGCACTCTCAACTCGAGTCTCTTTTGGTTTTCTTGTGACGTTGTTTCAAAACAATTCCCGTATATATAATAGCGGGCAACACGATCTTCCATACTAAGACATGTTGACGTCATCAATGCAGGAACAGTCATGAAAGATCTTTTTATGGTCCTCTCAGGTTGAGAAAATTACAAAGCCGTGACAAGCAAGGTAACTATTGATGACCAAGTCAGTCGATGAAAGCTGAAACATCACAGGGACCTACTTTCGTTCATCGTCAATTGTGTCTTTCCAATCCCTGAATTTCCGGGCCATTTAGTAGAGGCAACGGCTTCACTCTTTTTCCGCGCGTGTAAAATCTTGACTTTCCAATACTCGGAAGCAGAACAATATTATCCGAACAAATAAGTAGGTCTATTTCACAATTTATAATCAACTTTACTTTCATTTGTTAATTGTAATGTATATCATTTCCATAAATTATACATTTTGGAATATTTTTTGTTATTATTAAAATAAAAAAAATAGTGATTATAAATAAAAGAGAGCAAAATCTTTACTCTGATGAAGAAGATTTTATTTCAAAATATTACCTTTTAGATCCATGTTGTACCGGTGTTTAACTCATTAGATTGATATGCAAATTGAATTACTGCGTCTTGAATACTTATAGATGAATTACTAATTAATAATAACAAAGTCTGCACTATCATATCTTGATCTTCAATAATTCTAATATAGTCACATTGTTATTTAAAAAATTCTTGAAAAAAAAAAAAAAACAGGTGTTTATTTAATCCTAAAGGTATATAGCTAGTCAAAAAGTAAACAAATAGTTGGTAGATGATATTACATTGAACAAGTGTGATGGTTTAAGTCAAGTCAAGAAAACGATCCTTCTTCTCCGTTTGACACGGCGTTGAGACAGCTCACGTGGGAAAAGTCGTGGAATCATCAATCAGTTTCAATAGTCCATCAATCAGCTCACATGGAATCAAGGAAATATAAACAAAGACCCAATTAGGTAAAGTCATACTTTCCAAATCAAAAATATAAACAAAGACCTGTTCAAACGTAAGAAAGTCATAATACTGCATTTATCTGGTTACATGCCCGTGCTTGATGGGTGAAGATGATCCTCTGGTAAAATACGGTCCACATATTGCTGGGGCAGTGAAAATCCAGGGGAGGGTGTTCAGAGTCAAAAAGAAGGTCCGCATATTTCCAAAAGCAAAAGTAGAGAAAAAGACCATAAAAAGAAGGTGGGAAAGGAACCTATTCAAACGTTGCTAATCAAATTGCACGGCAAGCCAACTTTTACTCCCATGCTGACCGAATTCCTTCCATGTATAGGCATTCCATCGTAATTGAGTTTGCTTTTTTCAATTAAATTTAAATTATCCTTTAATTAGTCGTGACGCCCATGCAAAAAAAAAGAAGGAAAAGGAGTGAAAATGCAGTTTTAGGGTGTTCAAATCTTTTTGATGGATGAGTAAGGCTCCGTTCATTTCATGAAAAACAATTTTTAAAAAATCGTTTTTTAGATTTTTTGGTGTTTGTTTCATGAAAAATGAATTAGCTAAGGAAAAACATTTTTCATCAAACGGAAAAAAGTATTATCTAGAGGAAAATGTTTTCTACTTTTCAAGAAAGGGAAAATATTTTCCTCATTTCTTTTTCTTATCTCACACCCCTAGTGGCCCCCACTTCTTCCCTTTTTTCTTCTTTTTTTTTTCAATTTGAATTTTTATTATTTTTCTACTTCTTTTTCTTTTTTTCTCTTTCTTTTTTCCCCTCTTTCTCATCCTGTCGTCAATTTGGCAGCCTTGAGCCTCACCCAATCCTCGAGCGCGAGCCTCTAGCTTAAGCCCGAGGTTGGCGAGCTCAAGGTTCACCCAATCAATGAGCGCAAGCCTTGCTGGCCTCAAGTGAGCTCGGGCTCACCTCTGGCCAATCATTGGCCATTGCCATGACCGGTGACCGGCCAAAGAAAAGGGAGGCTAAAGAAAAATGAAAATAAAAGAAATTAAATTAATTAAAAATTCGATTTAAAAAAATAAAAAATAAAATAAAATTATTAAAAAGAGTGTACGGAGGAAAGTTGAATTGAATTTTTCAAACGGAATAGTGGAAAATATTTTTCAATTTATTTTAATTTTTAGCTGAAATGGAAAATATTGTCATTTTTTAGAAAATAGCTTTTTGGAAAATATTTTTCAAAAATGCTATATTTTCAATGAAACAAATGGAACCTCAAAAAAAATTCATTTTTTAGCAATAATCTAAGACCAATTAGAACTAGACAAACAAAAAATGGACACCAACCATCTTGGGAAGAAGACTATAATTAGGAAAAAAAAAAGATTCTTGTCACACGATATGATTCTTATCAAAGGGAATCAAATAAGAATGACATGAGAAGGTATTGTGATTGGGTGACATGGGACAAAGAGGGGCCCATGGGATTAATTTGCGTCCTTTGTAGTAACTATTCCTCGTGTAAAGTCTTCGTCAACAAATTAATATTGGATTAGATTCCTACGACTCATTATATGGAGTTGTACACATCAGTGATAGACTGTAAAACTTCTAAGAAGAGAAATGCTAATTAAGTGTAATATTCTGTTGGTTTGCTTGTAGTAATTAAATAAAAAATTGAGGATAGAAAAAAATATGTTGGTGAAGATATGAGACAAACTAAAAGTTGGCCTTTTCTTGGTCCTTTTACTTCCAACTATGACAGACATGAGATGCGACAAAACATGTTTAGACAAAATTCAATTGATTATCTATAGTCGAAACTCAAAATAGTACAAGATTTGAGTAGTTTAATCATTTTATTAGAAAGAATGTCGATGTTATTAGATAAGATCATTGATGTCCTGAAAATTGCAGATGACCAAAAGACAAGCGATGTCCAATAATCAAATACAAAAATCACACGATGTATGGACGTTACTCAAATTGACGACTCATGCAAATTTATTAGGCTGTGGTAGCCAACACGTGTGGAAGTGATGAATCGTGTGAGATCGGTCAACAATTGACCGAACAAAGTACAATGTAGATATCGATTTGAATGTCATTTTTTCCCCTTCTCAAGTCTTCATCAGCCAATTTTTTGTTAATTCCACAGAACATGGATGAATATTTATTTATTCCAATAAATTAACAACTATCAATGGAGCGATGACTAATACAATCAAAAACTCACACGATGCATGGATCTATATATATTATTATATGATTTTATGGTGTGAATCACTAACACAAATTAATATCCTTCAAGGAAGCTGTCTTTATGACAATGAAAAAAAGAGATGCAAAGTGAAGGAGCTGGATTTGAATGTCATTTTTGTTCAAGTCTTCATCAGCCAATTTCTCTATTAATTCTCTAAAAGAATCTGACATTATTAGAAAATCATTGATGTCCTGAAAATTATTCAAGATGACCATAAGATAGTTTATAAGAATAAAAACTCCGATGCATGGACGTTACTTAACTATGCAAATTCATTCCTTTTCTAATTTGATACTACAGTTAAATGATATCTTGAGCCTGTGATTTCGTGTGTTAGATTAAATACACATCTTCATTTCAATCAAAAAGATGTCATTGATACAAGGATTAGAAGATTTTTGAAAAATTACTTTCTTGTGAACCAATCCCAACAAATTGCATATAATATGAAATGAGTCAAAACTTCGCCTTTCCAATACAATTTTTAGGTATTCTTCTCAGAGATCATCAAGCTCATTCAAAACAATCTAAGAGCCAACAATTTTTAGGTATTCTTCTCATTACATAGTTTAGCTTGATTTCAATGCATGTGACTGAATAAGTTAGAAAGATAAAATGGAGTTACAAAAAAAAAAAATTAGTCTTTGTTTGTTTCATGAAAAAATAATGATTTAGAAAATATTTTCCTACAAATAATTATTTGTATTGCTTGAATTAATCAGTCAATGGAATATGTTTTCATTATTGACAACAATTTATATTTACTTAATTTTGTAAATTATGAAAATATTTTAGATAGACGATTATTTTTAAGAAAATAGTTTTCAAATTATTTATTTACAGTGAAACAAACGAAACCTTAGAGATGAAAATTTATGAATAGCACGAGTGATCGGGGTTGATTAAAAAAGTCAATATCGTGAATTGATTAGGTCTAAGACTCGAGGTTTTGACGTGGATGCATTGAATACGTACCCACCAATGATTTGATTCGATAGTTTTGCATGCTCGGCAATCATTTTGATGGGCCTTTTGATGTGGTCTTATAACCAACACCGTACCAATCATTTGTCTTTACGGTTGATACCACAAAATAGCAAAAATTAACTTTTTCCCTATTTTAATTTCAAATTGTACAGATTGTTATTCCTTTTTCAGTCTCGGTATATGTTTAATGCCCTACATTATTCTTATTTTGTTTTGCTTATGTTTTACTTTTAATTTTGTTCAAAAACCGATGAATAACAACACTTGAAAAGTTTTAATTTTTTTTCAATGATTTGTAAAGAATTAAATTAAAGACATTTTATTTCCTCTCAAAGTTTGGAGGAGGCACATATTGGCAGTCAAATTTTAAAAAAGTATCATTTTCATCTTTGCCTGCCCTGGATTGAAATAATAGATAAAAACAAAACATAGGAAACATAAATAAAGATTTAAATTCTTGAATCTCTAGGGGTATTGTGGGTAGTGTTGAAAAGGAGAGGATAAATTCAAGTCGCGAAATGAGTTATTGAGGATGTGTTAGAGAGCAACTCTAATTAGACAAGCGTCATCCATCCCTTAATCTCAATTTAACTCAATATTTATAATTTTTTTCTTAACAATTTTCTCTCTCCATTTCATTGAATAATTCTGAATTTGTAATTTCTCAGTCATTGTTCAGTCGCAATTCCATTTGCAAACATTTCGTATTTTTTTCTTTTCGTGATTCCAAATATCGAGATACTAATTTTCAGATAACTACAAGAGATGTCAGTCCAATCCTGACCAACTTGCACCCATTAAAATGGTGAAGGGACAAAAAAAAAAAAAAAAATGGTGAAGGGACAAGTCGTAGAATTTCAACAAATTCAGATTTTATAGGTGGCTGCCTATTGATCGATCCAACGGATCAGATTGGATCTATCCGACAACGAAGTCAAATCATTGACTGGACGAAACCATGGATCAACGTCGACTTGAATATGATCATTAAGTTAAATCTAAAAAAAACCGTTTATTTTATAAAAAAAAATATAATGTTTCTAGAAAATATTTTTGAAAAAAATTATTTTTCCATGCTCGACTGAAATCTAAAAATAAATGAGAAAATATTATCTGCCATTCATTAAGGAAACTCTTTTCTTCCTTGCACTTCTTTCAGTTTTTTTTTTTTTTTTTTTACTTTTTAAAATCTAATTTTTATTTTTTTAAAAATCGATTTTTAATTTTTCTTTTCTTTTCTTTTATTTTTTTCTCGTTCTTTCCTTAGTTGTTTGCTAGCCATGATGACTGCTCAAGCAAGCTCAAGCTTCACCATTCATAACGTTAATTATATATATATTTTTTGTTCACGAATTCCATATCATGATATCATAATATATCAAAATATTACCTTTTAAATCCATGTTGTACCAGCGTTTAATTTGTTATATTGATATGGAAATTTAATTTTGCATCTTTAATACTTATAGATGAATTATTAATTAATAATGATAAAGTCCATGCAACTATCTTATGATCTTCAACATTTTAATATAGTCACATTGTTATTTAAAAAATTCTTGAAATTATTTTAAAAAAACTAGCCATTTATTTAATCTTAAAGGTATATAGCTAGTCAAAAAGTAAACAAGTAGTTGGCAGATGATGTTACATTGAAGAAGTGTGATTGTTCAAGTCTAAGTCAAGTAAACAATCCTTCCTTTCCTTCTTCTTTTGACAGTTCACATGGGAAAAGTCGTGGGAATGTCAATCAATTTCAACCTTCCAACCTTTTATTTGCTTTTATTTTTCTGGAATCAAGGAATTATAAACAAAAGCCCAATTATGGGAAGTCATAATACTGAATTTTAGCTAATTATTAGACACACGCCACGTGTCCTTACTTGATCTGGCTGGTTACATGCCCGTGTTTGATGGGTGAAGGTGGTGCTCTGGTGACATCCGGTCCGCACATTGCTGGGACAGCGAAAATCCAGGGGAGAGTGTTCAGAGTCATATTTTCCAAAAGCAAAAGTAGAGAAAAAGACCATAAAAGAGATGGGAATATGTTCGAACGTAAGAAAGCGACCAAGGCGCATCGCATTAAAGTGCACGGCAAGCCAACTTTTGCTCCTATGTTGATCGAATTCCTTCCATGTGTAGGCCGATTCCATCGTAAATGGATTTGCTTTCTTTAATTAACTCTAAATTATCCTTTAATTATTCGTGACGCCCACGCAAAAAAAGAAGAAGTGAAAAAGCAATTTTAGGGTGGCAAATCTTTTTGATGGGATGTGACTTAAGATTTCGTTGGATTTGTTTAACTCTAAATTAACAATATCCAATGAAAAACATTTTAGAATTTTCTGACATTTGTTTTACGAAAAATAAACTAGTTGAAAAAAAAATTATCCATCAACAGAAAAAAGTATTCTAAAATAGAGGAAAATGTTTTCCACTTTTCAAGTAAGAGAAAATATTTTCCTCGTTCATTTTCTCTTATATCACACCCCTACTAGCCCCCACTTCTTCCTTTTTTTCTTTTCTAAAAAATTCAAATTTTTATTCTTTTTCTTTTTCTTTTCCCCTTTTTCCTTTTTTTTCCCCTTCTTTCTTGGCCTATCACTAGCCATAGTGAGCCTCGAGCTCGCTAGCCTCAAGTGAGCTCAAGCTCACTGATCTGGCTAGGCTCTAGGTTGGTGAGCTTAAGGCTCACCTGATTGGTTAGCTCGAGTCTTGCTAACCTCAAGCAAGCTTGAGCTGCCATTGCCATGGCCGGTGACCAACCAAAGAAGGAGGAGGAAAAAAAAGATTAAAAATAATTAAAATTTTGATTTTTTTAAAAGAAAAAAAGAAAATATAAAACTATTAAAAATAGTGTAAGGAGAAAAAAATTAATTGAAATTCTTATGCCGAACAATGGAAAATATTTTCTAATTTATTTTCATGTTTTAGCCAAAAATAGGAAAATATTATCATTTTCT
The DNA here is from genome assembly GCF_016545825.1 of Eucalyptus grandis. NCBI lineage: Eukaryota > Viridiplantae > Streptophyta > Magnoliopsida > Myrtales > Myrtaceae > Eucalyptus > Eucalyptus grandis. Next base: position 16,312,482 of record NC_052618.1, on the reverse strand, counting down.
TAGAAAATGGCTCTTTGTAAAACATTTTTCCAAAAATACCATATTATCCGCGAAAGGAACAAAGCCCAAAAAGAATTTTTTTTTTTTAGCAATCGCCTAAGACCAATTAGAACAAGACAAACAAAAAAAATCAACCAAAGAAGACTTCTTAGGTCACTTGTCACACGACATGATCCAATCAAAGTGGAATCAATAAAGACTGGCATGAGAAGGCAATATGTTTGGGTGATGTGGGACAAAGAGGGACCTGTGGAATTATTTTGCATCCTTTGTAGTAACTATGCATTCCTTAAGTGAAGTCTTTGTCAACAAATTTAAATTAATATTGAATTAGATTCCTGCAACTCGTTATATAGAGTTGTACACATCACTCTTAGACCATAAAATCTATAAGAAGAGAAATGCTAATTAAATGTAATATGCTAAAATTTTGGTGGTGTGTTCGTAGTAATTAAATACTATGCTAAAAAATTGAGGATAGAAAATATATGTAGTTGAAGATATGAGACAAACTAAAAGTTGGCCTTTTCTCGGTCCTTTTCCTTCCAACTATGACAGACACGAGAGGTGACAAAACATGATTTAGACAAAATTCACTTGATTTAGTAACTATAGTCGAAACCCAAAACAATACATGATTTGAGCACTTTAATCATTCCATTAGAATGAATGTCGATATTATTAGATAAGATCATTAATGTCCCGAAAAGTGCAAATGACTATAAGAAAAGCGATGTCCAATATTCAGTTACGAAAAATTCACATGATGCATGCACATTACTTGGATAGACAACTCATGCAAATTTATTAGGCTGTGGTGACCAACACGTGTGGAAGTGATGAATCGTGTGAGATCAGTCAACAATTGACCGAACAAATTGACCGATTTGAATAACAAACAAATTGAAGACTATGATGTAGATATCGATTTGAATTTCATTTTTTCCCCTTCTCTTATGCTTCTGTCATTACCTTTGCCTACTATCTAATATAATCAGCTTTGTTTCTCGTCAAAAAAAAAAAAGTCTTCATCAGCCAATATTGCACGGACGGAACATGGATGATTTACTTATTTTTTCCAATAAATTAACAATTATCAATGAAGATACAAGACTATTCAATTGAAACTTGATGAAATATATATGTGATTTTATAGTGTGAATCACTAACAAAAATTAATATCCTTCGAGGAAGGTCGTCTTTATGACAATGGAAAAAGAGATGCAAATGAAAGAGCCGAATGAATGTGTGTACTTGTTCAAGTTAATCTCTGTTCGGTGAGTGATATCATCTAACCTTATTTGAATCACTAAGGAATTATTAAAGATTTCCTCATATAGTTTATTAAAATAAAAAGTTCATGCTAGCATTCTTAATTACAATGTACCATTTTTAATTTGATGCTACGGTCAAATGATATCTTATGCCTTTGATTTCATGTGTTAGATTGAATACACATCTTCATTTCGATCAAGAAGATGTCATTGATACAAGGATTAAAAGATTTAAAAATTACTTTCTCGGGAACCAATCCCAACAAATTGCATCTAATAAGAAATGCGTCAAAAATTCGCCTTTCCTATACAATTTTTAGGTGTTATTTTCTCGGAGATCATCAAGTTCATTCAAAACAATCCAAAAGCCAACAATTTTTAGGTATTCTCCTCATGACATAGTTTAGCTTGATTTCAATGCATGTGATTGAATAAGTTAGAAAGATAAACTAAATAGAAAGAATTTTTAGCCTCTATTTGTTTCACGGAAAATGATCGCTTATATTGCTTCATTGAATAAGTTACAAAATATTTTTCTACAAATAATCATGAAGTAGGTATATGATCAATAAGTTAAATCTAAATATCATGAAGTAGGTATGGATAATATTTGTCACAAATGTACCACTTCAAAGTTTTTGATGATTAAAAAAAATATTTAGGATAAAATTATCATAAGTGTACCGATTTTGAATTTTTCGTGGTCAAAAAATTAATGTGGAGTAAATTTGTTACATATATACTGGTTTGAGATTTTCCGTGGTATTTACCTTTTCTTTTTTGGAAAATACTTGAGTTAATTTCCATTCCGATGACGATGAGTATCTCAAGTGAAGCCAGCTCAATAAATCAGTAAAACATCAAAAGGCACACTAAAATAGAATATTCAATCAAAAGAGAATGAATATGTCCAATAAAACGGGATTAATATCTAATGTAAGCTGACCTTTAGTCAGTTTTTCATAAATATCTCGACCTTTGAATCTTACGCCTGATTTTTCATTTTCACTTCGATTTATCTCATTAGTAGCTGCTGCTAGTTCTCTCCGTTAAAATGTTGAGTCGTCCACTGATGTGGCCAGTCCATCCGTAAATTTGCCAAAAAATACACTGGTGAGAAAAACAACCCCCTCCTTTCTCTCTCTCCCATCTCCCAACCAAGCAGCATCTTAGGGCCATAAGGGTGCTTAGAACTGCTTTCTTATTATTGAGGGGTGAAAAACGAATTTAGAAAAATATTTTCCTAAAAATGCTCTCTTGATTCACTCAAAAAAAAAAAAATGAATGAACGGATACTGTTTTATCATTTACGAAAATGTTTAGGTATAGATTATTGTCAACAATGAATTTTTTTTTTGTTGGCTTGTCATTTCAAAAGATATAATCGATCATTTTAAAGAAAATATTTTCTAAAATGGACGTTTTTAACGAAATAAATGGATCCTAACTCTTTTGACAAGGGTTAAGAAGCAATAAGGTTCAGCCCTATTCATTACTAATGGGCCATAAGGCCCAGGCAGCTGGAGCGTGAGCACCTGTGCTCGGCCCTTGGTTTACTGGCCGAGTTTAAATGCTACTAATCTTAAACATCTTGTTCTTTTTTTTTTTTTTTTTATAATTAACATCTTGCTCATTTGATTTAGCAAGAAAAAACATCAACTGAATATAAAGAAAAGGAGAAAATAATTTGCTTACATGGTGGTCTTACGTGGCCATTAGATACTACTAAAGTAAAAAACCTGTTTAATATCACTTCGGAAGAAAAACCATTAATTAGAAACTAAAGAAAAAGATAAAATAATTTGATTATCTCACTGGGCAATCGAGTGCTTTTGTCATGGAAAATTTGTCTATTTAAGAAAAAAATATTATAAATAACAAAAAAAAAAGGAAAAACAAGATCGGGTACGATGAATCTCCTCTTCTTTTGAATAATCAAACATGTCTATCTTAACTTATGGTCATCGTATCATCTTTAATTCAACTTTTAGTAGCTATGGAGGATAGGTAAGATAAAAAGTCAGGCCCAAGCAACGGTATTTCGCTTCCTCATTCAAGTCTGAGGTATGAAATCATTACAATCGCGCCTTTTCAAAAGGACGCCTTGAGAATGAGAAGTGTAAGATTTGTTCACTCCAACAGAATTCCCTAATGGGCAAGAGATGGGAGGGAAGTACCATATTTGGTAGAGATCACTAAGGTGATCAAAATGTCTCGATAGCAATAAAAAGTAACCATGTGAAAGAACTATCTTATGTACAAAACAATCATCCTTCATTGTATAGTCTATTTTTGGTTAAATAAAGATAACATCACAATGATTCTCCAGAAAAAGGCAGCAATCCGTACCACTTATCAATTGCCCAACTTACAATTTGGGCCATGTCTCCTTCGTTTTTTTTCTGGAGATACCACATGGCCCGTCACATTGAACTGGCTCCATATGGTGTATTTTGGGCCAGTGCGTTTTGTGGAGGAAGTCATCCCTGCAAACTAAGGCACCTCCTATATTGGCATTTTATCCTCCTAGTCAAATAAAATTTGGACCTATAATAATGTCTTTTGGACTTTTTCTTTGGACTGGTGGTGTCCCGGGACGACTTTCATAGGCCTCAACTAATCTACCTCCTTGGGCAATCCTAAGAATGAGCTTGATATAATACCCTGATGCATTAGGAATTTTATTTTTGGAACGTTGTCGGGACATTGGTTTACAAGATTCATTATTATAAATAATGGCGATTCTATTTTCCACAACCAATATGGCTGAAATGGACCGTTTAATTATTTAAAGGTTCTGAAATGTCTTTGATAGAAATAGCCAACTAAGTTGACCCGAAAGGTAAGTAAATTGGGATCCATCTCAACCGAAGCCAAAAATTAATATTAAAAAAAAAAAAAAAACAAGAAGTATATACACAACACAATTCCATATTCTTCCTAAGGAAGTGTCAATCTATTAGTTGGCTTATTTTTTTTTTTCATTGTTGTAATTTGCGCTTATTTTCATTGGACGTTTTAATTGTTCGTAGATCAAAAGTTTTTATGATTGATTAAGGTGACATATAGCTAAATCATAGAAGCCATTCCTAAAGAGAGAGCAGAAAGCTACAGCAGCACACGAGCATGAGGCAGAGTGGTTACTGGAAATCTAGAGTTTATGAAAGTTATGATCAACGAGCATTTTCATGGCAGGCATGTGACTTTTTCCAAAGTTCCATCCTTCGCTCTCTCTAGGTGCACAATTTATCGAAGAAGACATTGGTAAATGGAATACGCCTAAAGCAAAGATGATGATTTCGTTTTGGGTTCATGTTTACAAAGATGATTTTGTTTTGAGTTCTTGTTTTTAGAGAGGGAGAGAAAGGTCCAACTTTTTTAGTAATGATTGTATTAGCTTGGTTGTATATAAAACTATATAGGATGTGGAGATAATGTGGGTCATTACCAAAATGTCTTGCGAGATATGTTCAAATATACCACTTGCTACAATTTTGAATGATTCGGCACACTCAATATCCCCAACAGATGATCATGGAGCCAACTACTTGCCGTGCTTGGGCCGGTCAAGCTTCGGTCGGCCCAAAGGGGAAAGATAGGCGAACTCAACGAGCGATTCCTTGATTGAGCTCCAGCCAGCCCTACTTGCCTCGGCCAATCTAGACCCAATCATTTTTCCATAGAAAGAAGCCTCAAAATTTCATAGTCATGGAAGAAATTGAACAAATATTTTTGAGCCGGGTACTAGACCTGACAAACTCTAGAAATGGCCCAAAGCATTACTCAATTGAGTACCAAGGTGGTGGAAGTGGGGCGACGAAGCCTTTAAAAAGTAACCATGTGAAGAAACTATCTTATGTACAAACAATCATCCTTCATTGTATAGTCTATTTTTCGTTAAATAAAGATAACATCACAATGGTTCTCCTAAGAAAAGGCAGCAATCCTTACCATTTATTAATTGCCCAACGTACAATTTGGGCCATGTGTTGTTCGTTTTTCTAGAGATACCACATGGCCCTTCAAATTGAATTGGCTCTATATGGTTTATTTTGAGCCAAAGTGTTTTGTGGAGGAAGCCATCCCTATAAAATCAGGCACCTCTTATACAGCAAGACCCCATATCCAAGGTCCAACTCTCCTATATTCTGAAGTGACTTTTAAACAGCCTTTTTTCCTCCTAGTCAAATAAAATTTGGACCTACAATAAGGTCCTTTGGACCTTTCCTTCAAATTTAGCAGTTAGGTAGTGCTCTAGGACGAGTCTCCCTTCTTGGGCAATCTTACAGCACGTTCCTTATAATACCCCAATGCATTCGATAAGCAAATCGGGATCTACCCATCAACACATCTTCTTCCTGAAGCCAAGAATTGAAAATTAAATTTATAAAAAAAAGTACACACACAAAACAACTCCATATTCTTCGAAATGAAGTGTGAATTGTTAGTTGGCTTAATTTTTGTTTTTTCACTTTTGTAATTTGCACTTACTTGCATTGGTGTTTTAATTGTTGGCAAATCTAAATTTTTTATGATTGCTTAATTGACTGAAGAGAATCTACCCAAATGAATTTCAAGAATATCTGATTAAGACGTGACATATAGCTAAATCATAGAAGCTATTTCTCAAGAATAAGTAGAAAGTTACAATAGCGCACGAGGCAAAGTGGTTACAAAATCTAGAGTTTATGAAAACTAAAATCAATGAGCATTTTCATGGCAGGCATGTGACTTTTTCCAAAGTTTATTCCTTTGCTCCCTCAAGGTGCACAATGTATTGAAGAAAAGATTGGCAAATGGAATACGCCTCAAGCAAAGATGATTTCGTTTTGGGTTTGGGTTCATGTTTACAAAGATGATTTCGTTTTGAGTTAGAGAGAGGGGGGGTCCAACTTTTTCAGTGATGATTGTATTAGCTTGGTTGTATATAAAACTATATAAGATGTGGAGATAATGTGGGCCATTACCAAAATATCATATGAGATATGTTTAAATATACCACATGCCACGAATTTAAATAATTCGGCACACTCAATATCCTCAACAGATGATCATGGAGCCAGTAACTTGCCATGCTTGTCCAGGGCCGGTCAAGCTCCGGTCGGCCCAAAGGGAAAAATAGGCGAACCCGGCAAGCGATCCCTTAACCGAGCTCCGGCCCACCCGCCGGCCTCGGCCGACCTAGATCCGATCAATTTTTCCATAGAAAGAAGCCTCAAAATTTCGTAATCATGAACGAAATTGAAGAAATATTTTTGAGCAGTGTACTATACCTGACAAACTCTAGAAATGGCCCGAAGCGCATTACTCAATTGAGTACTAACGCGGAAGTGGGACGCGGCGGGCCTTGAAAAAGCACCTCCAGGCTCCTGCTGCTCCAACACGCTCCCACGTATGGAATCGAAAATTCCAAGAAATGTCGGAATCGCTGACGTCCGGAGCGGCGCGATAAAGCACAAAAGTTGAGGCGAATCCTAGAGAGAGAAGAAGAGAAGAGAAGATCGCCTTTTGCTTCCTACTTGCCCCTCTTTCTGTCCTCTTGCGCTTGACTACTAGCAGCCTTGATGCGCATTCCTCTCCCTTTTATATTAGATTGATTTGATGGGGTGGTGGTATTGACCAACCTCTTCTCGCAGAGAGAGAGAGAGAGAGAGGGAGATGGGGTGGAGAGGGATACTGGGTTGCGAGTACGGGATCGTTCAGGCGCCGCTGGGGCCGGACATTTCGGGGCCGGAGCTCGCCGCCGCCGTCTCCAACGCCGGCGGCCTTGGTCTCCTCAGAGCTCCTGACTGGGTAACGCTCCTCCCTCACTCGCTGCTTTCCGTCTATGTTTTTTCGGAACACGCCTTGAGCTTTGAGCTTTGATCCAAGCACCTGAGGTTCGTCGAGTCTTGTATGTTGTTGGGTTATGTACTGAAGCAGGAGAGAGAGAGAGAGAGAGAGAGAGAGAGAGAGAGAGAGAGAGAGATTCTTGACTTGGGTGTTTTTAATCTTGACCCAGAACTGTCATGGGGATTCAAAAGGGAAATCAGATATTCCATTGCCAAAGCATATGCATTCCCAAATTTTCACATCATTAGTCCTTTTAGTCATCTCTGACCTGGAAATTTTAGACTGCTTGTTTCCCCTTAATGGGGACAGATTGATGGCCTAACAACAGCACTAGTTCTTGAGGAGTGATGCTGCTAGTAGCAGGACTAATTTACAGTGTTACGTTGTGAAGCGACGTAGTGAAGTTCAAATGAGAATTTGGACAAGCGATCCATATTCATTATATTTTTTTCTTTCCCATGTTTTTGGATGGTGATTTTGCTTTTCTTCTCGAAATCGGCATGTGCTCAGGAGGCACCGGATCATGTGAGGGAGCTGATTAGGAAGACCCGGTCCTTGACTGATAAGCCGTTTGGGATAGGTGTTGTTCTGGCATTTCCCCATGAAGAAAACCTGAAGGTGATACTTGATGAAAAGGTAGATGTACTCCAGCTTTACTGGGGCGAGTGTACAAAGAGCTCATCGAAGAAGCTCATCAAGTCGGAGTCAAAGTTGTGCCTCAAGTGAGTGATTGATCTTTGTAACCTTCTCTCTTTAATAGGGAATCTTTGCTATTCTATTTGATTTGATTCCTCACGACTTCTTGTTGTAAAAACTTAAGGTCGGTAGCTTTGAAGAGGCAAGAAGGGCTATCAATGTTGGTGTAGATGCGATCATTGTCCAAGGGCGTGAAGCCGGAGGACATATCATTGGACAGGTACAGAATTTTGTTTGGCTGTACAATCATAATTTAGCTGATCCACCAAATTGGTTGCACCAGCATCTATGAGTGGTTGTGCTAGAAACATTACAATAAATGGTATTTTCGTAGAAACTAAACATTTAGATGCTCTCTTTTACTGTCTGCATTGTGGATCGGAATTTGCTTTGTTAGATTAAAGAAACTTTGGCGATTAGCAACCCTTTTGTGATTAATTATACTATACTCTTCTGCTTCAACTTTGTAAATGGCCCTAATTACACCATGGAAGTAAGTTAATATCCACAAAAAGGTAGTAGTTTGAAAACTTCACATTGAAGCTCACTCAAAGTACATTGTCAACATCCTAGACTCGGTGCTCTTTTCTTATCAGAGAACTTCTGGATGTTACCGTATAAGTATCTTCCACTAAAATAGTACGACATGTTACGGTGTTTGATATTCAATTAATGGGAGAGTCGGAGAATTGGTAGAACTTGGTATTGCACGAAAGCGGTCTGAAGATAAACTTATTCTGTAATTTCTTATTGGTTTGCATTGTCCATCATATTCCTTACAATGTCGTTGATGATTATTGGGATTTACTTCCCATGTTGCTGTCCTTTTCAAATCTGTCAGGATGCATTGATTACCCTGGTGCCGAGGGTGGTTGATCTAGTTGGTGACAAAGATATACCAGTGATCGCTGCAGGGGCCATTGTGGATGGACGTGGCTATGTCGCAGCTTTAGCTCTTGGTGCAAAAGGTGTCTGCCTTGGCACTAGGTATGTAAGATTCCCATAGCAGTGACTGAATCATGAGATCCCTATGAAATATCAATGCAAATTAATGTTTGTTAGCTCTGATTGTTGCTATAAAGCATCATCCGTAAAGTTTATTTTGCCGAAGAGCCTCTTGCACATTGAGAAACTGTGAAGCAAAAGAAAAGGAATTGAAGGGTCAATGGTAGAACCAAGATATCCTTATGACGAGAGAATAGAATATAATCTGTGACATCTGGCACATGGTATTTGATTAAAGAATCTAGTTACTTGGAGTTGCATGAGCAAAATCTAGTGCTAGATAGTGATCTGAGTGAGGTAAACCAACTTCTATTGCGTTACCTGTTATGGTTGATTGTTGGAAACCAGGAATGGAGTTGATTTGATCACCTTGCAATGTTTTATTTCTTTGCAGATTTCTTGCTACAGAAGAAAGTAATGCACACCCTCTGTACAAGAGGAAGTTGGTCGAGTATGACCAAACAGAGTACACAGACATTTTTGGGAGGGCGCGGTGGCCAGGGGCACCACATCGTGTCCTGAAAACACCGTTCTTCAATGACTGGAGATCTCTTCCTCCCAATGAAAATGAGGTGAACCAGCCCATAATCGGTCGATCAACAGTACATGGAGTGGTAAGATTTGATGTCTAATAGCAAGATTGTCTCATGCTAGAAACCAGAAATTATTGCTGTTGCTGTAACTGCATCGAGCCTTAGAGCTTAGCAGAAAGTCTGTTTCTTACGTTTGAACAGGAGAAGCAGATTCACCGCTTTACAGGGACAGTTCCAAACTCAACAACCACCGGCGACATAGAGAGCATGGCGTTGTACGCAGGACAAGGAGTAGGGCTTATCAAGGAGATTCTGCCTGCCGGGGAAGTGTTGATGAGATTAGTTGAAGGTGCTCAGCTTATTATTCAGCAACAGTTTGGTGCAATTTAACATAATGTTTGATCCAAAACTCTGGAGTAAAAGGTGTAAATCCCTTTCAAGTGATTGTACAGAAATAAACCCACAAATGAAGCAGAGTTTCTGTAATTGCAATCAATTCAACCCAATAAAAAGGTTCTTGTGATTTCAACGGCAATCACACCCTTTTGCCGCATGCAATGTGAACTCAACTTTAGGAGGGAAGAAGAATTAGAGAAATAAACATTAGAATAAATTGGGTGAGTTTGTGTAGCCTGTTTCAGAGAGCTTGATAACAAGGCGGTCACAGAGTTCTTATTGGGACATTATAGAATATTCAATCAAAAGAGAATGAATGTGTCGATGAATGTGTCGGATAAAACAGGATTAATATCTAATGTGACCTGACCTATAGTCGGTTTTTCATAAATATCTCGACCTTTGAATCTTACAACTGACTTTTCAATTTAACTTAGATTTATCTCATTAGTAGCTGCCGTTAGTTCTCTCTGTTAAAATGTTGAGTCGTCCACTGAAGTGGCCGGTCTTTCCGTAAATTTGCCAAAAATACACCGGTGAGAAAAAACAACTTCCTCCTTTCTCTCTCTCCCACCTCCCAACCAAGCAGCGGTCTTAAGGCCATAAGTGTGCTTAGAGCTACTTTCTTATTTTCGAGGGGCGAAAAATGAATTTAGAAAAAATTTCTCGAAAAATGATGGCTTGATTCATTCGTAAAGATGAACGAACGGATACTATTTTCATTGTTTAGGAAAATGTTTAAGTATAAATTATTGTCAACAATGAAAATATTTTGTTGTTGCTAGTTATTTAAAAGATACAATCGATCATTTAAAAAAATAAGTTTTCTAAAATGCAGGTTTTTTACGAAATAAATAAATCCTAACTCTTTTTTAAAGGGAAGCAACAAGGTTCAGCCCTAATAATTTCTAATAGGCCATAAGGCCCAGGAAGCTGGAGCGCGAGCGCCCGTGCTCCGCCATTGCCTTCCTGGCCGAGTTACATAATACTTATCTTGAACATCTTATTCATTTTTATTTTTTTGAATTAACATCTTGTACCCACAAGTGGGCAACTGAGTTGGTTTAGCTTTGAGCACTTCACCGCAGAGGTCCCAAGGTCGAAACTCCGCAATTGCTAACACGTCTTAAGTGGGGTGCCATGGTGGTGGGGTCATGTGCTACCTTCTCTCGAGGTATTGATGCTTAACGCTTGGTTCGAGATGCACCGCACACTGTACAGGCCGTGAGTTGGCTATTAGCGTAAGTGAAAGTCGGGCCCGGTGGATCCTAGGTCACCAAAAAAAAAAAATGTCTTGTTCATTTGATTTAGCATTAAAAAATATCAACTGTAAATAAGGAAAATGAGAAAAGAATTTGATTACGTGGTGGTCTTACGTGGCAATTAGATACTTCTAAAGTAAAAAAACTGTTTAATATCACTTCGGAAGAAAAACCATTAATTAGAAACTAAAGGAAAAGAGAAAAGCATTTTATTATCTCACAGGGCAATCAAGTGCTTTTGTTATGGATAATTAGTCTAATTAAGAAAAAAAAACCATTATAAATAACAACAAAAGGGAAAAAAAAATTGGGTAGGATGAATCTCCTCTTCTGTTGAATAATTAAACATGTCTATCTTAATTTGTGGTCATCGTATCAACTTTAATTCAACGTTTAGTAGCTATGGAGGATAGGTAAAATAAAAAGTCAGGCCCAAGCAACGGTATTTCCCTATCGTGCCTTTTCAAAAGGACAACTCCAGGAGCGTAAGATTTCTTGACTCCGAGAGAATTCCCCGACGGGCATGAGATGGGAGGGGAGTACCATATTAGGTAGAGGTCAGTCAGATGCTCATAATGTCTCGTTAGCAGTAAAAAGTAATCATGTGAAAGCTATCTCATGTACAAAGCAATCATCCTTGATCGTATAGTCTGCTTTGGGTTAGATAAAGATAACATCACAATGGTTCTCCTAAAAACAGGGAGCAATCCTCGCCATTTATCAACTGCCCAACTTACAATTTGGTTCATGTCTCCTTCGTTTCTTCTAGATATACCACATGGCCCTTCACGTTGAACTGGCTCCATATGGTGTATTTTTGGCCAATGCTTTTTGTGGAGGAACTCATCTCCGTAAGCTTAGGCACCTCCTATATCGGCAATTTATCCTCCAAGTCAAATAAAATTTAGACGTATAATAAGGTCTTTTGGACCTTTCCTTTCGATTTAGCAATCAGGTGATGTCCCGGGACGACTTTCACAAACCTCGACTAGTCTACCTTCTCGGACAATCTTAAGGATGCGCTTGATATAATACCCCGATGTATTTGGAATTTTATTTTTGGAGTGCCGTCAGGACACTAGTTAACAAGATTCATTATTATAAATAATGGCAATTCTATTTTCCACAACCGATATGGCTGAAAAGGACCATTTAATTATTTAAAAGTTCTGAAATGCCTTTGATAGAAATAAGCAACTAAGTTGGCCCGAAAGATAAGTAAGTTGGGATATATCCATCAACATATCTTCTTCCTAAAGCCAGAATTTTAAAAAAAGAAGAAGAAGAAGAACTACACACACAAAACTACATATTCTTCCTAATGAAGTGTGAATCCGTTAGTTGGCTTATTTATTTTATTTTTTTCATTCTTGTAATTTGCACTTATCTTCATTGGACATCTTAATTGTTGATGGACCAAAAGTTTTTATGATTGCTTAAATGACTGAAGAGAATCTTCCCAAATGAATTTCGAGAATGTCTGATTAAGATGTGACATATAGCTAAATCATAGAAGTTATTTCCAAAGAGTGAGTAGAAAGCTACAATAGCACACAAGGCAAAGTGGTTACGGGAGATTCTAGAGTTTATGAAAACTAGATCAACGAGCATTTTCATGATAGGTAGGTGACTCTATCCGAAGTTTCATCCTTCACCTCTCTTGGTGCACAATTTATCGAAGATGACATTGGCAAATGGAAAACGCCTCAAGCAAAGATGATGATTTAGTTTTGGTTCATGTTTACAAAGATGATTTTGTTTTGAGTTCTTGTTTTTTTTAAGAGAAAGAGGTCCAACTTCATTAGTGATAATTGCATTAGTTTGGTTGTATATAAAACTATATAGGATGTGGAAATAATGCAAGCCATTACCAAAATGTAGTGCAAGAAATGTTTAAATATACCACTTGCCACGATTTTAAATAATTCGTCACACTCAATATCCCCAATAGATGATCATTGAGCCAAGCACTTGACGTGCTTTGTCCAGGGCCGGTCAAGCTCCGATCAGCCCGAAGGGAAAATAGGCGAACTTGACCAGTGATTCCTTAATCGAGCTCCTACTGGCCCTACTCGCCTTGGCCAACCTAGACCCAATCAATTTTTTCATAGAAAGAAGCCTCAAAATTTTGTAGTCATGGACGAAATTGAACAAATATTTTTGAGCCGGGTACTAGACCTGACAAACTCTAGAGATGGCACAAAGCCTTACTCAATCGAGTACCAAGGTAGTGGAAGTGGGCGGCGACGAGCCTTTAAAAAGTAACCATGTGAAGAAACTATCTTATGTACAAAACAATCATCCTTCGTTGTATAGTCTATTTTTCGTTAAATAAAGATAACATCACAATGGCTCTCCTAAGAAAAGGCAGCAATCCTTACCATTTATCAATTGCCCAACGTACAATTTGGGCCATGTGTTGTTCGTTTTTCTAGAAATACCACATGGCCCTTCAAATTAAATCGGCTCTATACGGTTTATTTTGAGCCAAAGCATTTTGTGGAGGAAGTCATCCTTATAAAATCAGGCACATCTTATACAGCAAGACCCATATCCAAGGTCCAACTCTCCTATATTCTGAAGTGACTTTTATTCAGCATTTTATCCTCCTAGTCAAATAAAATTTGGACCTACGTTAAGGTCCTTTGGACCTTTCCTTCTAATTTAGCTGTTAGGCAGTGCTCTAGGACGAGTCTATCTTCTTAGGTAATCTTACAGCACGTTCCTTAAAATACCCCCAATGCATTCGGTAAGTAAATCGGGATCTACCCATCAACGCATCTTCTTCCTGAAGCCAAGAATTAAAAATTAATTTTTTTTAAAAAAAACCAAGAAGTACACACACAAAAGAACTCCATATTCTTCGAAATGAAGTGTGAATTGTTAGTTGGCTTAATTTTTGTTTGTTCATTTTCGTAATTTGCACTTACTTGCATTGGGCATTTTAATTGTTGGCGGATCTAAATTTTTTATGATTGCTTGATTGACCAAAGAGAATCCTCCCAAATGAATTTCCAAGATATCTTATTAAGACGTGACATATGGCTAAATCATAGAAGCTATTTCTCAAGAATAAGTAGAAAGTTACAATAGCGCACGAGGCAAAGTGGTTACTGGAAAATCTAGAATTTATGAAAACTAAAATCAATTAGCATTTTCATGGCAGGCATGTGACTTTTTCCAAAGTTTATTCCTTCGCTCCCTCAAGGTGCACAATGTATTGAAGAAGAGATTGGCAAATGGAATACGCCTCAAGCAAAGATGATTTTCGTTTTGGGTTTGGGTTCATGTTTACAAAGATGATTTTGTTTTGAGTTCTTGCCTTTTAGAGAGAGAGAGAGAGAGGGGGGTCCAACTTTTTCAGTGATGATTGTATTAGCTTGGTTGTATATAAAACTATATAGGATGCGGAGATAATGTGGGCCATTACCAAAATATCATATGAGATATGTTTAAATATACCACATGCCACGAATTTAAATAATTCAGCACACTCAATATCCTCAACAGGTGATCATGGAGCCAGTAACTTGCCATGCTTGTCTAGGGCCGGTCAAGCTCCGGTCGGCCCAAAGGGAAAAATAGGCGAACTCAGCAAGCGATCCCTTAACCGAGCCTCCGGCCCACCCGCCTGCCTCGGCCGACCTAGATCCAGTCAATTTTTCCATAGAAAGAAGCCTCAAATTTTCGTAATCATGAACGAAATTGAAGAAATAATTTTGAGCAGCGTACTATATACCTGACAAACTCTAGAAATGGCCCGAAGCGCATTACTCAATCGAGTACTAACGCGGAAGTGGGACGCGGCGGGCCTTAAAAAAGCATCTCCTGCTGCTCCAACACGCTCCCACGTATGGAATCGAAAATTCCAAGAAATGTCGGAATCGCTGACGTCCGGAGCGGCGCGATAAAGCACAAAAGTTGAGGCGAATCCTAGAGAGAGAGAGGAGAAGAGAAGAGAAGATCGCCTTTTGCTTCCTACTTGCCTCTCTTTCTGTCCTCTTGCGCTTGACTACTAGCAGCCTTGATGCGCATTCCTCTCCCTTTTATATTAGATTGATTTGATGGGGTGGTGGTATTGACCAACCTCTTCTCGCAGAGAGAGAGAGAGAGAGAGGGAGAGGGAGATGGGGTGGAGAGGGATACTGGGTTGCGAGTACGGGATCGTTCAGGCGCCGCTGGGGCCGGACATCTCGGGGCCGGAGCTCGCCGCCGCCGTCTCCAACGCCGGCGGCCTTGGCCTCCTCAGAGCTCCCGACTGGGTAACGCTTCTCCCTCACTCTCTGCTTTCCGTCTATGTTTCTTTCGGAACACGCCTTGAGCTTTGAGCTTCGATCCAAGCGCCTGAGGTTCGTCGAGTCTTGTATGTTGTTGGGTTATGTCCTGAAGCAGGAGAGAGAGAGGGAGAGAGAGAGAGAGAGAGATTCTTGACTTGGTGTTTTTAATCTTGACCCAGAACTGTCATGGGGATTCAAAAGGGAAATCAGATATTCCATTGCCAAAGCATATGCATTCCCAAAAATTTTCACATCATTAGTCCTTTTAGTCACCTCTGATCTGGAAATTTTAGACTGCTTGTTTCCCCTTAATGGGGACAGATTGATGGCCTAACAACAGCACTAGTTCTTGAGGAGTGATGCTGCTAGTAGCAGGACTAATTTACAGTGTTACGTTGTGAAGCGACGTAGTGAAGTTCAAATGAGAATTTGGACAAGCGATCCATATTCATTATCTTTTTTTCTTTCCCATGTTTTTGGATGGTGATTTTGCTTTTCTTCTCAAAATCGGCGTGTGCTCAGGAGGCACCAGATCATGTGAGGGAGCTGATTAGGAAGACCCGGTCCTTGACTGATAAGCCGTTTGGGATAGGTGTTGTTCTGGCATTTCCCCATGAAGAAAACCTGAAGGTGATACTTGATGAAAAGGTAGATGTACTCCAGCTTTACTGGGGCGAGTGTACAAAAGAGCTCATTGAAGAAGCTCATCAAGTCGGAGTCAAAGTTGTGCCTCAAGTGAGTGATTGATCTTTGTAACCTTCTCTCTTTAATAGGCAATCTTTGCTATTCTATTTTGATTTGATTCCTCACAACTTCTTGTTGTAAAAACTTAAGGTCGGTAGCTTTGAAGAGGCAAGAAGGGCTATCAATGTTGGTGTAGATGCGATCATTGTCCAAGGGCGTGAAGCCGGAGGACATATCATTGGACAGGTACAGAATTTTGTTTGGCTGTACAATCATAATTTAGCTGATCCACCAAATTGGTTGCACCAGCATCTATGAGTGGTTGTGCTAGAAACATTACAATAAATGGTATTTGCGTAGAAACTGAACATTTAGATGCTCTCTTTTACTGTCTGCATTGTGGATCGGAATTTGCTTTGTTAGATTAAAGAAACTTTGCCAATTAGCAACCCTTTTGTGATTAATTATACTATACTCTTCTGCTTCAACTTTGTAAATGGCCCTAATTACACCATGGGAAGTAAGTTAATATCCACAAAATGGTAGTAGTTTGAAAACTTCACATTGAAGCTCACTCAAAGTACATTGTCAACATCCTAGACTCAGTGCTCTTTTCTTATCAGAGAACTTCTGGATGTGACCGTATAAGTATCTTCCACTAAAATAGTACAACATGTTACGGTGTTTGATATTCAATTAATGGGAGAGTTGGAGAATTGGTAGAACTTGGTATTGCCCGAAAGCGGTCTGAAGATAAACTTATTCTGTAATTTTTGTTGGTTTGCATTGTCCATCATATTCCTTACAATGTCGTTGATGATTATTGGGATTTACTTTCCATGTTGCTGTCCTTTTCAAATCTGTCAGGATGCGTTGATTACCCTGGTGCCGAGGGTGGTTGATCTAGTTGGTGACAAAGATATACCAGTGATCGCTGCAGGGGCCATTGTGGATGGACGTGGCTATGTCGCAGCTTTAGCTCTTGGTGCAAGAGGTGTCTGCCTTGGCACTAGGTATGTAAGATTCCCATAGCAGTGACTGAATCGTGAGATCCCTATGAAATATCAATGCAAATTAATGTTTGTTAGCTCTGATTGTTGCTATAAAGCATCATCCGTAAAGTTTATTTTGCCGAAGAGCCACTTGCACATTGAGAAACTGTGAAGCAAAAGAAAAGGAATTCAAAGGTCAATGGTAGAACCAAGATATCCTTATGACGAGAGAATAGAATATAATCTGTGACATCTGGCACATGGTATTTGATTAAAGAATCTAGTTACTTGGAGTTGCATGAGCAAAATCTAGAGCTAGATAGTGATCTGAGTGAGGTAAACCAACTTCTATTGGGTTACCTGTTATGGTTGATTGTTGGAAACCGGGAATGGGGTTGATTTGATCACCTTGCAATGTTTTATTCCTTTGCAGATTTCTTGCTACAGAAGAAAGTAATGCACACCCTCTGTACAAGAGGAAGTTGGTCGAGTATGACCAAACAGAGTACACAGACATTTTTGGGAGGGCGCGGTGGCCAGGGGCACCACATCGTGTCCTGAAAACACCGTTCTTCAATGACTGGAGATCTCTTCCTCCCAATGAAAATGAGGTGAACCAGCCCATAATCGGTCGATCAACAGTACATGGAGTGGTAAGATTTGATGTCTAATAGCAAGATTGTCTCATGCTAGAAACCAGAAATTATTGCTGTTGCTGTAACTGCATCGAGCCTTAGAGCTTAGCAGAATGTCTGTTTCTTACGTTTGAACAGGAGAAGCAGATTCACCGCTTTACAGGGACAGTTCCAAACTCAACAACCACCGGCGACATAGAGAGCATGGCGATGTACGCGGGACAAGGTGTAGGGCTTATCAAGGAGATTCTGCCTGCCAGGGAAGTGTTGAGGAGATTAGTTGAAGGTGCTCAGCTTATTATTCAGCAACAGTGTGATGCAATTTAACATATTGTTTGAGCCAAAGCTCTGGAGTAAAAGGCCTTTCAAGTGATTGGGCAGAAATAAACCCACAGGTGAAGCAGAGTTTCTGTAATTGCAATCAATTCAACCCAATAAAAAGGTTCTTGTGATTTCAACGGCAATCACACCCTTTTGCCGCATGCAATGTTAACTCAACTTTAGGAGGGAAGAAGAATCAGAGAAATAAACATTAGAATAAACTGAATGAGTTTGTGTAGCCTGCTTCAGAGAGCTTCTTGATAACAAGGCAGTCACAGATTCTTCTCGTGACATTATTATCCTTATTCCTTAACTACCGTCCCATCTTTGGCAATCTTCGTGGTTTGAAACAGGCACTTAAGAAGGGTAACTTCTGAGTCAATAATCTCACTGGCAAATTCATTAGCCTTCCCAGAGCAATCCAGCAAGGAATGCGAGCATCAATATCTTCTCTTATCATATGTCCATTTTGATGCCTTGCGCACTAAAATTGCAGGTGGATTAGCAGCCACTACTAGCCTCTCGTTAAAGC
Source organism: Eucalyptus grandis (assembly GCF_016545825.1). Taxonomy (NCBI): domain Eukaryota; kingdom Viridiplantae; phylum Streptophyta; class Magnoliopsida; order Myrtales; family Myrtaceae; genus Eucalyptus; species Eucalyptus grandis. Next base: position 16,294,043 of record NC_052618.1, on the reverse strand, counting down.
TTGAATTTACGTTAGAATCGACAACAATTCCACTTGTCCTTGCACGAACCAACTTACTAAGTACGTTCCTCTTCAGATCATTGTCCCCGTCATCTCTACACCTCACAAGGACCTACTTTTACTCTGTCCCAGTTTCAGACTGAATAAGCCGTACAGAACTGAAGTTCCTCCCATGTACAACAAAGGACTATGGTAGGAGAACGGCAGTGCAATTTGGGCCATTCATTTTGTTTTATGTGTAATGGGCAGCCGGACCCCAAATTTGCCATAGAAGACCATTTATTTTGCATATGTGCCGGATTTAAAAGAAAAAAATAATTATATTCAAGAAAAGAATTTCATGGGTCATTTATTGCCAAGTATCTCATCGGAGATGCGGTTCCCAGCAAGTACGAGGATCTTGAGGCGGGTAAGCCGCTGGATAAGGCATCGCTGTTTAGATGGAGTTATCCTCGAGGCTGAGGACGCGAAGCTGGTCGAGCTGGTTCAGGGTCTTCTTCCACCATGTGCCGTTCAAGTGCAAGGACTCAAGGACAAGATTGCGGACCTGGCCTTTCATGAAGAGAGCCTTCATTTTAGGTGGAGGAGAGAAGACTCTGCCGCCCACGGAGACCGAATGGTCTCTGAACGGCGCAAAACCCAAATAGGATTCACCTGCAATTCCAATTACACCATCCCATCTTTTCTAGGTCTACATCTACACTGTTAGTTAAGACTTTGGTCTCCTTCGTCTCATTTATGTACGAGAAAGTACAGCCGTAAGGTGTGCATGAGAGCTAGCCTTCCTTGATGAGGAAAATAATATAAGACAAACAAGGAAGAGAATTTTGTCCTTCCAATGTTAAAACAATGTCAGCAAGTTGCATTTTGCGAGACTTACCATGCCATGGCGTCTGTCCGGTTTCAGTTTTAGCAACCAATTCATGTAAAATAGCTGCAATGACAAAAATTGAATACCAACAGCTTCTTGTGGTCAGATTCTCTAGTTGTACAAAATGCGTCAACTTAGGTGATAAAAGAATGTGTCAACAAAGGCAACAACCATTTTCACTTCCATCCTTTAGTTGATGATAAACTTTTAACAATTGTGTTCTGAAAACCCCTTGTTGAGAATTTCAAACTTCTAAACCGTCGTTGAGGATTTTAATTATAGTTCTACAACCTGCCGACACTAGATTGACAGGTCATGATACAACGCAATCATATTGTTCAAAATGAGGAACACCAGTGTGGAGGCGGCAGCGTCAATCAAGAATATTGCATGTCATGTATACAAGGATACCCCACTGTAGTCTTTCAAGAAGTGAGTACAAGCAGGAGCTTCCAAGGTCGATGCTTCCCAAGCGCTGTCATCTTATCTCCAGCTATGAGCAGAACCACAATCCTCCACCCAGGATGAACACGAGGCTTGTGGTTTTACTATTTGCCACTCATAAGTGCAAATTCCTGAGGAAATGTGGCAAAATGCCACGGAGTCCAGGATTCATGCAGGAGTTAAAGGAGAACCTAAGAGAATTCAAAAAGATAATAAAAAGATAATAACAGAGGCTCAGAGTTCCACTAGGTACACTTGCATAAGATATTGCATTTCACCGAGACCTAACTCCTGCTAATTAGGTAGACCAGCTTTAACCAATCAAAGAAAGGAAAACTGACCAGTGCAACAATGATCATAATCTGAACCTAGTCCTATAGCTAATATAAACAAAAATCAATATCTGCATAACAAAATTACCATACTTCAAATCAATACTACTCTCGACTTTTCTGAGAAGGGTGCTGAGGGCTCGAATCTCACATAAGAAAACCAAGTGCTCAGGAGAGCATGGCCAGTAAATTCTTTGAAGAGGGTTGCATATACAAGATACAACCAACATGGTTTCTCAGAACATAAAATTGGTTCAATCTAGAGAGAGCAGTAATTATATAAGGTAACATTCAAGTATACACTATCAAATCGTAGACACTAAATCCATTACCAACTCAGAGATTTCTCATGTAGGTCTAGGTAATTCATGCAACTGTTGCAGTATTCCAACACAGTATATAGGATGAGTAGAAGATGTTGTGATACTCGACTCCATTAATGATCCACAACTAAGGGATTGTTTCTGGGAAAAGTTCAAAGATGACACAAAAGGACACCACCCTCTTAAAGGGTTTTTTAGCAGAATGTAAGAAAATGGGCAGCAGTCAACCATGCCACAAATCTCACAAAGACAGAAAAGGCGAGATTATAATCATATTACACATCTGAAAGAGACTATAATTAACAAAGATATACTTTTCTGGAAAGATGTACTCAAAAGTAGGTTCAGTTGAAAAGCTAGAGAACACATAAGTCAATCATAACCTCATCCAGCAGTGGCAGAAGTAAGAAATCTCCTTGTCCTCCGTGGCTTATTGTTTCTAGGAAGCATTCCTCAATGGAGCATTAATTGCAACCACCTTAGAAACTTTTGAACAGATTACAAACGGATACTTCTTATGCACATGTTAATGTAACTTCCCAGTGACATTGTATTAATCAATCAACTACACTAAAAACTAAATCACATTTCACAGCTCATTCTATGTACATTCATTATATTAAAAAAAAAATCAACCTTTTAATGAAAATTAAAGATGACATGCTATGTTATCTAATTGTCCAATCATTTGCACGCACTCCAAATTTCTAAATATTGAGTTGCACCATAACCAGACCAAAATCAGAACACACACTCATCAAAATTCCATTAACCAGACCAAAATCAGAACATTCACTCATCAAAATTCCATCTGATAATGGGATGTAGAGTTGCAAGGAAAGTCAAAAGAGACCCACACACACACTCCACATTCCTTAAGCTTGAATCATGACATAACAGACCAAAATCAGAACATAGACTCGCCAAAATGCCTTCTAAGATAGAATGTAGAAAGGGCAAATCCAAAAAGACAGTTCAAATGGAAAAATCTGTAAGAATTTCCATCTACCAAGAAAGATATGCATGAATAACGATTCAATTTTACTTAAAGACGGTAAATTAGTTTGGAGGAAAAAAATATACATGTCATCAGACCCAAAAAATACTCAAAGCAAATATTGATGCAGAAAGAAACAGGACAACACATTGGAAGATGTAAAATTGAAAGAAAGACAAGTCCAAAAACTGCCAAATCAACTGATGTCTCTGAAGGGAAAGAAGTGAGATCACACTCTAGCAACGGGTGCAAGAAATGTACTCACAGGTGCAAAAAGCAAAGGGTTGCAAGACAAATTGCATATGCAGAATGCTGGGAAGAAACTTGCCTGCTCTCTGAAATCTGCTCAACTTCACACATCTATTGATCTTTTTAAATATTTTCTCGCCAAATCTAATGCTGAGTCCAATGATACATATATGATATTATGTAGAAAGATAGCAACAGACAGATCAAACTATAATGATTAATTCAAACACTAGTATGTAATGAGTCAAACAAATAGACAAAAACAAATTCACTGATGCACATTCAAATTCTCTTCCATCCATTTGAATTCAATATTCTAGAATGCAAGCCCCAACAGTAGATTTCCTGCATTACAGCACATGAAGTAATAAAGGTTCTTGGACATCTAACCGGCAATATTTTTCATAAGCAGCAAGCTATGCTAAAAACCTAACCTGTTTGTCCCCACATTTCGTTGCATGATGTTAAGAAAGAGAGATTAGAATGCATATGTACTGATAATGAGCAGATTCTTAGATCCCAGAATGTTGGTTTGGAACTATAGTCACCTTATATGGTCTGAAATACCATACTACTGTGGCACCCCTGCTGCAGGATCTCCCAGTTGCTATCAGCAAGCTGCCCCACAGTTTCCATGCACTGCATCTTTAAAAGACATGTTGCCAAACAGAAATGTTCCTACATATCATAATAAAATTACACTAAAGTTGCAACTATACCAAACTAATTCCTAGTCTGTGTCTGGGAGAGCTTTGGAAGCTTTGCTTTTGAAAAGCTACAAGAGCTCAAGTAAAGCATTTGGCAGGCCTTTAAGACAAGTAGAAAGTGAAAACCGACTCCTCTACAAGCTTGCTCCCAATGATGCAGCTCACTAGTGCCCTTTGGAATTCCTGTTCCAAACTGACGGTACTAGCTATTTCTAAATGTCAATATAGATATATTTAGATAACTTCCTGGCCTGTATGGTGAAACAAACAGGATAAGCTTCAACAAATCAAGCTACTTATGATGGACATTGACCTGGATTTGGACTATAATAGCAGTAAAACTCGAATTGCTGGGCATTTGCCATCATGTGAGAGAAATTGAGATTTATCTTTATATCTAGAGAAGAGATCCAAGACACACACACACACACACACACACACACAGAGGATAAATTCCCGAATTACCATTTCAAAGTAATTTTAGTCACAAAACTATCACAATAGGAACAACACGAAACAAACATCATGGGAGGCAAAATAATATAACGCGTCAAGTATGACCAAAGTCCATCCTTATTTATCCAATTATGCTACCATTGTACCGTTGCGGAGACTTATCAAATATGGCTGTGCTATATGTACTGAACCAACCAATTGGGCTATTAGATGCCATAGGGAACCTACAAGTAATTGGCATATTTCGACAAGCATTAATATGGAACCAGAAGCTCCACAAAAGCATCCAAACATACTTTCTTACATCGACTACCAAAAGTTTGATAGACATGAATCACACAACATCAAGGCTTCTATGGCCATGAACCAAGCAAATTGTCAAAGCAGAGTATTGGATATATTAGCCTCTGTATCCAAGAACATACAAACATACATTTATGGCAAATAAATAAATGGTGATGAGGATTTTCTGGCTAATCATCAATACTGCTGCTGTAAACTTACTGGTATCATCAAATGTCATCATAATATGAGTAACATATACCACCATAACTAAAACGTTGGTTATTCCATAAGGATAAGATGCTAGAAGCAAAAGTCTCAGACCTCTAGTTACTTCATTCAGGCTCAGTGACACTTCAATTATCTCCTAAAACATTGTTTCAAATGTCAAAAATGAAACTGTGTTACATTGTCACGTTAATGTCCATGAAAATTGCCATTGCGATTTCACATGAGATAACAAGATCACGAATTTGACAGAAAAGCTAGAAGACTAACTTTGATTTCCTCTGCATAATATTTACAACCTCACTGACCTACAATGCTCCAACCGGTGGGTATTCAAAGAATTTATCATCTAACGTCTCTTTGCCAGTGAACTGTAATGCATCTTCAGCAGATCCTCAAGAGATACCAAAGACCATGCTTCCTCGTTTTGGGCAAATACCTTCTGATTAATAGAGTCCACAATGATGCTCACATTCCCAAAACCATATATCTGAAGGCCATTGTGCATCCGACCAGGTTTAGGCTTGAATAGCAACTCATGCTGCTGCGCATAGGCCTCAATGACTTCTTTTAGCTTCATCTCAGGCATTCCACCGGCAGCATCCATATGAGAGGTACCACCAGCACCAACAGCAGCTTGTTGTCGAGCATAAGCTGCTGCTTTCTGCTGAGCCTCAAACTGCCTCTGCTCAAGGACCCTATGATAACTTAAGTTTTCTTTAACACCAGGTTGGGCAACCTCCATGCCTTCAGCTGCATTGTCCATCATGTCTAGACCAATTCTAAGCTGATATCTGATACTCTCATTTGCTAGCAGCTCTTGTGGAAAAAGATTCCGCCAACCTCGATACCAGTTCATAACTTCATTGAAGTCTGGGTTAGAACACAACCAGTGATATAACACCTGTAGCCACTTAACAAAAAAACTTCTCCATCAAGTCCACCATGAGATGGATTGGGATAGCAGAGGCCCAAGACATGACCCAATTGAACTGATCCAGCTTCTGATCAGCTGGGTTTATCTGGAACTCCTGGAGGACAAGCTGCAATTTTGGAATGATAAACCGGCGCATAAAATCCTCCCAACTGGCAGAATCGAACACAGTTTTCCAAGGTGACAATATGGTGTACGCAGAGCCATCACTCGGGTGCCAGGCGTGAAGTACATTACTCAGTTTTGACCGTATGATCTGATAGTGACCCTCCAACTTTTGTCCCAACAAGGGTAACCACGGATGCACCCAGACATGGATAGGAACAGTTTCTCGATTTGGGGTCCCACGAGTCCACGGCACTCGACAATTTTGGCATAACAACCATGTTCAGTATAGACTGCAGAACAGAAGAAGGCAACAATTTTTCCCATGTCTCGAGGAAATGAAGCATTGGTTCCGGATCCCTTGCCTCCCAAGTGTTAATGCCTGATATTCTCACAGCAGGCAAGACAACTTCTGAAACCAACTGGGTATAAGGGGATCCCAAATCCCATATATCAAGACATTCCTGTCCTTGCAATAGAGATTTCCACCGTGAAACAACTTCCAACCCATGTGAGGGATTCCGAAGAGGATCCCATCCCTGAAATACTCTGATAAACAGAGGGAGTGCAAATGAGCAAGCAATGCAGGATAAGTTGCAAAGTTTATAATCATCAGGAAACCTTCTTAGCATGTCACCAAAAGACTTGGCTAGCAAGTCTAACGTCAATGTTCCCATCGACTTTTCCTCCTCAATCCGGCCTAGTGTATTCATTATCTCCTTCACGTTATTTAGTTGTTTCTTCTGGAGTTCTGCCTCAGCTTGCAACTTCTCTTTTTCCTCTTGCAAGCTCAGAGCTGTCTCCTTCTCATTCCTCAGGTCCCTATCGATCTTCTGAATATCCAACTCAGCAAGGTCCACAATCAACCTTACATTGTGCTGGAGCTCGGGCATAGGAACATCACTCTCCCTCGCCTTCTCTTCCGCATTCAGATTCTCCAAGTTTGCTAATACCCTAACCTGAGGTCCGCGCATGTCAAGTACCTTTTGCACAACTTCAACACCCTGTTCCTGCTTCTTCGCCAACAGCTCTTCTGCTGTAATATATTTCGCTTTGTTTTTCAGTGTTGCCCTCTTCATTTGCTTAGACCAAAGCTTCTCCTTACCAGGCACATCAGGTAATGGCTTCTTTTCCTCTGGCTCCAATGAGGCAACAGGCGCCTTTGCAGGAGTTTCTTTGTAGTCGTTGAAACCCATACCCATATTCTTAGGACGCAACTTTGCTTCAACGGGTGCCACAATCCCCTGCTGGTTCTTGCCAAGACCACCCCTTTGTAACCCATTTTCTCGAGCAACTTCATTCCAATTCCCTTGGTGTACTTCTCGAAGCCGCCCACGTTCCCCGATTCATAAGAATCCCTCTTAGCCCCACCTTGCTGCGCTTTCTTCTCCAATTTCGATTGCTCTCTCCTCCTCTCCGCTCCCTCCTTGATCTTCCGCCCAAATGCCGTCGGCAAGAAACCATCCTCCTCCTCGCCGTTCTCATCAAAACCATCGTCTCGCTTCTTAAACCCCAAACCCACCCCAGCACCAACCCCAAGCCCGGCCTATCCTCATCCACGTCAGCGGACTCGTCATCCTCATTCTCCGTCTTCGAGTTCTCATCAATCTCTCTGTTCGGCATGACCATGCCGGTGGACACGAAATTCACGGGCTTCGACAGATCGGCCTTACCATGGAGGTCCCTGTTCTTCCTCCGCTTCCTCTTGGAGGAGTCGTCGTAGTCCGAATCGGAGTCCCCCGACGCGAAGACGCCGTAGAGCGCGTCGTCCTTGGTCTGCGCGCGCTTCTCCCTCCGCTGCCGGTAGTAGAACTCCCCGTCGATCCACTGCCCGTCGTCGTAATCGTTGTCCATCCCGAACCTCTCCATCTCCTGGTCCTCGTCCATCTTCGAGCAATCCCGGAGAACCAAGGCGAGGGACCTAGGGTTTCGGGGCTGTGTTCTGAGGCGGCGGAGAGAGAGGCGGCGCTGCTGCCGAACGCCGAGGTGGCCCGGCGGCGTGGATGCGGCGGCGGTCGGAGGCCGCGATACGGCGGTGCAGCTCGGCTCGAGGGCTGGATAGAGATCGGGAGAGAGAGAGAAGAAGCAGCGAGTGACGGAATGCTCGAAACGCAAGAAATGGAAAACCTAACGGATCTTCTTCTTGTTCTTCTTCTTCTTCCCCTTTAAAATTCTCAGATGTTAACAATTGTTGACTTTTTTTCTTTTTTTATTATTCCCTATTTACTTCAAGGAGGGGAAATTCATTTATCATGATATTTGTTGATGATATATCGATGATCGAAAATGAAATTAGGCAAATTTTTCAATAATAAACCTCAAAAAATTGAAAATATATATTTTTAAGAATTTAAGTTGCAAGAAATAAAAATGAAACTTCCGATAAGAAGTACTTGTTGGAAGATAAATGACATGATAGAAACTTGGTGATTTAATTAATTTGAAAACTTGAAATTATTGAGGATTTTTCTATGTATACTCCAAGTTAATTTATAAAAAAAAATGAAAAGGAGAATATTTGGTATTTTAATTTCTTATCAATTAAGGAATTTTTCTACCATTAAATAGTTATTCGAAATTAGAGGTATATCGTGACAAAATTGCAGCAAAAACACACCATGTATATAGAACTAGAGAAAAATTTCAAATAATGATTTAAAGTGTTTTCATTTTCTCAAATAAAGATTTGAATTAAACCTTATTTCAAATAATTACTTGAAGTGTCACCATCTTTTCAACTAAAAGTTTGAAATAAATCTTATTTCAAAGAAGGCCTTGACTATGCATAATTCAAAAAATGGCTCGACTTTTTGGTTGGTTAATGGCATTTAAGTCATTTACCTTCTTTTTTAAAATTTTTTTTTTGGCTTTTCTTTCTTATTCATTGGTGACCGACCTTGGAGCAGGTTGCCCTCGCGATCATCAGAGAGATTGGCCCTCACCTCGTGGCTAGCGAAGGTCACCGAACCCTTGTTGGCCCCAGGCGAGGCCGATTCTCACCTAATATAGCGAGGGCTTGTAGGCCCTCATGGACCCTTAACAATTAGCGAAGATGGCCAAGCTCATGCCCACCCTTACTAGTGGTCGGCAAGAGTTACATTGAGCCTGGGCCCTCTTTGAAAAGGGGAACAAAAAAAAAAAAAGAGTGAAAAAGAAAAGAAAATAATAAAAATAATTTAAAAGTACAATTGTAATTGGATGAAACGCCAATGATTGGTCGAAATATTTAGCCAATCAACAACTTATGAGGTCGACCCTTATCTTAAACAACTATTGCATGTTCTTATTTGAAATAATGTCTATTTTATGTCATTATTTGAGAAAATAAGAACACTTCGATTCTTTATTTAGAATTTTCTCTAGAACAGGAGTACCATTTTGTCTGAATAAAGTTACAACAAGGATTTTGGAAGCCAAGCTACATCGCTACAAGATTTATAGCTATGACTTAGGAAAGGTGACTCTTGAAGATTTCTTACATTTATTAGTGTTAGCTTACTTTCGTCATCTGGGCTATCGGTTAATACAGGGATTGAAAATCATAGGGGGATTAAAACTTGCATGTTGAAGATCCGACTAGATCTTGAGTATTGAGATTTCTCAATGTTAACCTTGCCCTCGAGTTTCACATGTCAGAATTCCCACTTCAATGGAAACTTTGACTCTCATTAATCGAATTGGGTGTCAACATGGTTGGGGCTTAGGAGTCGAGTCTAATCAATATGTTGCAGCGCCAAACAAAAGGCTGTCTCAACTTCATAGCTAGTGTTTAAAACTAAATTTGAGATAATTTCATGTAGGAGCTTGATATAAATGAGAAGTCGATAGGCTATATATGTGTGTCCAGATAATATGTCTATGCCTAATTTTATAACAATTAAATTTTTTGAATTAAGTTTACAAAAGTATTGGCGAGCTAGAGCTTCAATTTGACAAGATTATGGAGTAGCTCGAGTTAGGACTCGAATAGATATTAGTTCTCATATAATCATCAACCCTAGCTTAAATTAACTCATGAATAATCTGTAATGCACAGACTTCTCAAATTCTCTTGCTTTTCCTGGATCCCAATGCCGTAATCAGCAGCAAAGAAGCAGCATTTCCTCGTTAATCCTCTCTCTCTCCCTTTTTCTCTCCACCCCAGTTCCACTGTTCAGCTTTAACAGGACAATCATCTCTCTCTCTCTCTTCCTCTTTCTCTCTCTAAAGCTTCCATAGTTCCCCTCGCATTCAAATTCCCGCATCGCAAACTAAGGGTGTGCATGATCCGAGTGGACGATTCCCGACCTAGAACCGGGAACCACCCGCTAAGGATCGGTTCCGAAAAATTAGAATCGGGATCAACCCATTAGTTCCATGGCTTGACACAAAACAATTTTAGTTTTCAACATAGAACGACTACATGACTTCCATAACAACAACCGGAGAGGTTGTAGAAGGATATCATGGTAGGCACTTATACTAATTGTGAGGAAATGATAACAATTTTGGTTAAACTTGTTTTCTATCATGGCTATCATAGGTCATAATAAAATTTTGCAGGCAAATTCTAGGCATTTTTTTTTTCTCTTAGGTGTGATGCTTTAAAAACACTTCATGTGATGCTTAGGAACCTTTGTTTTTGTTTGTGATGAAGCCTAAAGATTTATTTCTTGTTGTGGACTCGTTGTCCTACATCAAAATCTCTCGGTGAAACTTTTTTGCTTTGTTTTGGCAAGTTTGTATAAGGTATATTACACAAACTGCATAACGAGATATTTCTTCCCCATTGTCTTTTAGTTTAACTAAGGCCAAATTGTTTTGGCATTTTTCCAGGCATTTCATTATGGAATGATGATAAAGAAGCGATCTTGACTTAATTTTTTTAGTTATTTGATTTGGATTTATTAATTAGTAATTTCAATTTTTTAATATTAAAAATTAAGATATTATTTTAATATAATTGGTCCTATTTTAGATGGGATAATAGACGGATGCGTCCATTTAACCTAAACCTGGACCGATACCCACGGCTTTCATAAATTAGAATCGGGGAATCAGATCGGTTCTCTCAAGAACCACTGGTTCCGGCGATTTTGGATTCTGGGCGATCCAGGCGGGTCTCATTCTTTTGCACAGCCCTACCGCAAACTGATCTCCAAAACCATAGCCCATGCCGCAATTCAATTTCCCACCTCAATTCACCTCCCCCACCATTAACTCTCTCTCTCTCTCTCTCTCTCTCTCTCTTTTCCGCTGCGCTCTCGTTGTCCGTTCGGTTGCTTGAGCACGAGGGCCGCTCCTCCGGGTGCCGGGGTGAATAGGGCAGCTCTGGGTCACCCCAATGTCGCTCGGGTTGTTGCTATCCTGAGGGCCAGCGATGGGCTCGGCGAAGCCGTGCTGGAAGTTGAGCGCCTGGTCCTTGTTACTGCAGCAACAGAGCAACGGCGTCGGCGGCGGGAACGGCGGCAAGTGCGGCGATCCGAAGCAGGTGTTCTGGAAATCGGTGGCGAAGAGGAGGAGGGTGTCGTGGTCGATCGTGTGCGGCGTGATGCTCTTCGGGCTGGGGTTGATTTCGCTGTTCACGGGTCACGTGGCCTCTGATCTCGAGTGGTGGAACTCCCAGCGGCTGGTCAAGAGGAGCTTGTACTCCAAGCTGGATGTCCGAGACAATGACGTTGAGGATCGGAGCCAGCAAAGGAGAAACGAACAAATTCAGAGCAGCCAGAGCAAACTGACCGGAGAACGGTGCTAACAGAGCTACGGCCTGGTGGTGGAGCAATCCGGGAGGTCAGTTGGAGGTCACCGGACGAAGCAAGGAGCCAAGAGAGATAATTCTCTGGACGTTTAGAAATCTCTGAGCCTCCCCACCCGGTGTCATCTGTGCTGAGCGCATGAGTGTTGTCGTGGCCGGCGATGGAGGATGAGCGGCGGTGGCTGCCGGGGGGACGGAGGCGACGGAGAGGGAGTGATGATGGAGACGCTTCTAGAAATGGGTTGACCCGATAGAGAAATTTTCTCTTGCTGAGCCATACCTTGCGTAAACTTATCGGAGTCGGCCTCGGCACAGACAATTTCCCTCGCCGCAGCCCACGATCCACAGTCTCTCTCTCGATCGGCCGAGTTGCAGAAGATTCTCCGCCACTAATCGACACCAGAAATCCACCGTCCGCCATCTCTTTCTCGGGAATTCTCGAGGCTTCTTCGTCAGTTCTCCTTCTCCGTCGTCCTCCAGACACCGTTAGCCAGCGCCGTAGCCGCTCCGCCGTCGCCGGTTTCGCTGCAGCAAGGCCAACTCTCGTTCTGCTCTGTTTTCTGGTCAGGACGCCTGAAAGTGCACGAACCCTTGGTCGTTCCCCCTTCGCCGGCCCCGATTATCGACGTGGACACCGCCGGGAACTTTGTCACTGAACGGAAGAGAGCCAGTGAGCTTTAGCTAATGTTTGTGTGAGTAGATCAGTTGCGATTGAAGCTCGATTTAGCAACTCGGGACTCATAATGTTATAGTCATGATGATCTGAAAGTGAATCGTTGCTTTGTGTTTGCGTACGAGCACCTTGATCGAAATGCCTATCACTCGTTTGATGAAACATTCGAACTAGATCAGTATGTAACTTCGATTCAATCCTTGAAATGCAAAATCATATTGCATCAGTTCAATTTGTTCTCGACTTATCGAACCCTTATTATGGCCGAATTCGTTCGTATGCTCAACAAATGATGTGAAAATTGCTGTTCCGTGGCTTGAGGATCTCTCTGGTTCTGAGTTAAAAGTGTGAATTCTGTGGTGAAGGAGTACGAGATCTGCATGGTCGCGTGCAAAGAATGGAGCGTCAGAATCGCCATCGATATTCCTTGCGTGTTGTTCTCTTCCTCATTGTCTTCTGATGCGTGCACAAGAGGTGGAAAATTTTTGGAAATGTGACTTTTCTGATGCTGTGGTTTTCATTTCGTATCCCATACTTAGAGGACTCATTGACGGAGTCAGATAGCTTAAAATGGATATATTTGGGGTACATTTGTTCCCGGATAAATTCTCCTATGTTTTTTTTTCTCTAACTAAAAAAATCAAAATAAAAAAATAAAAATGAAAATTGTAGAGAAATGCAAGTCTCAGTTAGGTTGTTACTGTTTAAGAATAGAATTTCATTTGATTCACGTCCTTCAAGATTAGGGAGTCATGTCTCTTGAATCTATAAATAAATTGAAATTTTAGTTGTGTTTTCTCATATGAAATGGATAAAGAAATTAAATTAAATTAAATTAAATGGTATAAAAAAATCCATTTTTTTTTTTTTAATGTTAGGATCACATTTTGGGGTCACATGGATGTAACTCTTCCTTTAGGCTTAGGTTTAATTTTTGGACTCAACTCATGGAGTTTTTTTGTCATGAGGCTTGATGACGAGACAATATATATTCTTTAGCCAACACCGTATCGGATTAAATTCTTGGACGATACTTTCCATATTTTACTTACTTTCGATGCCTTGATTATGAGCTTGGTTTATTAGGTGATGTTTTCATTTACTATATTTCGATTATGTGATTTAAATCCGAAAGCAGTCATTGTCACAAGGATTTGACCACATTGTTTTCTTCAAATATATTTGCCTTACCACAAGTTGTATTTAAATTTGTTGGCCGGTTTGAGGGCTTTGCACACACCTAGCTCTTTTAGCTTTACCTACATCAATTACAGATAGAACATGAGAAGAAAGCTTTCACTTTCTAGGCGTACACCGATATGCGATACTCATAACTACCAATGTAGCGAACTTAAATTAATAGATTGAGTCTTTCTAATGGTCTGGCTTTTAAGGCCTATATGCACAACACCAATATCACTTTCAACACAATCAAATCCAGTATGACCGGTTCATTTTGTTTCCGTTGGCATGACATCTATGGGATCCCCTACCACATAAATATGCACACACAGTTGAGCTACAAATAGGGAAATGTTATGAGGATCAATATGCTCTAACATAGTCTATCTTTGCCTAATGACGTGGGCAGTTTTTGTACTGAATTCGAATCAAACAAGAGAACAACACTGTCGTGGGGACTGGGAGAATGAGCTTGTAGATTAAGATATTCACATTCAAAAATCTCGCGACGAGCAATTCGAGGTTTGGTCTCTCCCCAAACTCCGTGCCGAAATTGATGCAAAATAGGGACTGCCATGAACTTCGCAAACTCACAAAGCTGAGGATGCTACTTAGGTGAATGCAATTCATTTCCCGAAGACTTCAATCTCAGACCGAAGCATCATGGCCATCATCTTCCACCCTCAATGACATTCGACATTTGGTGGTAAATATTCTATATCGGACGTGGCTTATATGGAATACGATTTCATGGAAAATGGAGTCCCCTTCTTATCTGGACACCAAAAATTGGCCCTCATATATTCATTCCAACCCTTTGATAACTAAATCATCTCATCATATTTTTTTTTTCCAATTCCACAGCACACTTTCTCAGAAGCTTTTCACACTGAAGTTCACCGGATAGAATGGTCTTGAAGCTATGTAGTGTCTTCGGCATGAAACATAAAATCATTTTCTTTTGTGGTCGAGTAAAATTTTTATTTCTCATTGAACATTGATATAATGAAACTTCTGACAACTAAAACCATTTGAATCAGGTTGTAGCATAAATGATTCGATTTTTAAATTTCTCAAAAATATCAATAAAGGTTTCAAAAGATATATAATATTTTGATGTACAACCGGATACCTTCAATTTCATGAATCCGAATTTGTTGTTAAGTCCAATTCAAAGAGAATATAAAGTATTAGGAGGCAAATCCATGCGCAAGATAAAATCCCCACATTTCATGGTTTAGCATGTTGAGTTGAGAATTGAGAATAAGGGATCATGGGAATTATTTCTCTTTTTAACTAATTTGGATGGAATTATCATTATTGATAGTTATATTAACATCTTATTTAATGCTTCGGTTATGCTAATAAGGTAATTTCCAGTCATGCAAGGTAAACATGAATTATATATCAAAATTAAGATTTGATATAGTAAATGCTGCGCATATATATATTATATATATATATATATATATATATATATATATTTGTGGATTGGTCAATTAAATGCTTATGATTTAACATTAACAAGATCACAATCATCGACTTAGACAAGACAAGACGAATAACCTCAAGTTTATGGATGTATTTAAACATAAATTGCAGCAAACGATCTTGCTGCGGCTACGGCAATTATTTGAGATCATCAACAAGAATGAGCTTGCACTTGAGCTTCGCGGCTACATTTCAGAGGCTCGACTTAACATGCGTTCGAAGAAGAATGGATCCATGATCTCGAAAAATCTGAAGTAGAATTGCATTCTTCAATTGCAGAGTCAAGAGAGTGATCCTAGCAATTCACAACATCAAAACAACTCGTAGAAAATCTAAAAATGAGCTCAAAAAAGAGAACAAAGACACCTTCGAGGCAAATTTGCGTCCTAATCGGGGCTTAGGGTTTGACTTGCTGAGATTTTATCTCACCTCGTTATGGGCTAACCTTTTTCAGGGTCGTAGCGTCGAGATCTGTCGAGAGTGGATGTGGTGGGTGTGAGATGCGACACCTTTTGGCTAGCCCTGCCATTAGCGAAGTTTAAGGTGACCCTGATCCCTGAGGTTTTTGAGAAGGTTGGTTGGAAGTTGCTAGTGTAAGGACTTGTAAATCATTAAACTTCCTAGGGATAACAATGGATAAATAAGTCGTGGTTTTTATGGGTTTTATGGGAAAATCGTGGTTGTGTTTTATTATCCCTATGTTTGTTTATTGGCCGAGTGCTTATTTAATTTGCTTTCGCATGTGCTTAATTGATAAGATAAAAAAATGAAAAAAGAATGGATCGGTGACGCGTCATGGGATGTTGCATCTTCAGTCGACCATCGAGGGATGTTCGCACGCTCAAGTTTAGGGCGTGACACCATTTATCTAATGTCTTATCAAATTATTGCATCTTGTGGACTTGAGCAACATGCATAGCTTTTTTTCCCCCAATGACAGAGCTCTATTGATTTGGAATCTTTTGAAGATATTCAGATCATTATAGTTTGAAAAAAGGACCAATTGATTGCATGGCGATCGAGACAAAGATGCTTGACAGTAAGACATTGAAGGCAAGCGAAAAAAAGGAGTGACAATGGTTCCAAGAACACATGCCACCATGAAGCGACTGGTGGAACTTGCATCACAGGAGAACTTTAGGCTGGTTTTCATCTTGGAGATATATGGTCCAATTCACTTTGTTGATTCTGATTGTATGAGCTAAAGACAACATTGCATTTTAGTGATAAGTGTTTCATTTCACAAGCATAAAGCTAGAGAATCCAAACTATAATTTATACACCGATTAGTGCTATAATGATATGGAACAACTTATTATTTTTTGTGCGAGGTATGGCACAGTGGGGTTAGGTAGAACAAAATGGTCATTCAAAATCTAGCAGTTGACATTAATTTTCTTTTGTTTGACGGCTGAGATCATGCACATAAGTTCAAGGCCATTACTTTGTTGCATCAATTTTTGTCGGTTAAATCTATGTATCTATGCAACTACTCTTCTTTTAGAATAGTAAATAATTGTTGAAAGGATGTTGTGGAAACCCAAATCAAGCATACGCACTTTATCACCGTTGGTGAGGGACAATTGATTATGAATCCTTTGTAGATATTTAATCATTGAAGTAAAAAAAAAAAAGGACAACTAGGTCACTTGGTGAACGAGGCAAAGATGCTTGACTGTGCATCATTGATGCGAAGTGACAAAAGGAGCAACGAGAGGTTTGAGGAATCTGCTAAGCTATTCTTGTGACATCCTGATTTTCAAGTCCTGATTTCAATTGGATACGTTGGGCTTTTCATCGACACAATCATAGTGTTTTTCTAGGAGTTGGCTACTCACGAGATAACTAGACCATCTGGGGGAGTCATTAAGAGATTTTAAGGCAAATAGACTTGAGAATTCGACCAAGAATCAATTTCTCGACCGTGCTCATCTTTAGAGGCCATTACGACATAGTATAATTTCGATTTGAGATCAGAAATAGGTTAGTTCGATTAAGATGCGTGGCCAATTGTGGGTGACTCCACTGAATTGGAAAATTCTCGTCGACTAACACTAATTTGATTTTTACTGTCGTTTTGGTACCCTGTGTTTGTATTTGAAAAATCGAGATTTTCACAACAATTGAGAGTCACCATTGTGTCGAGTGGGTTCAGAGTGGCTCGAAGAAAATCGACCACGAGTCATTTGCACTAAAAAGTTCTGAAAACTACCTAGTAGCCTAGGTTACGCTAAAAATGTGTCGGAGTGAAATTAACCGTTGATTCGAGTTCTATTTCAAAAATTGGAAGTTCTGTCATGTCACAAGTCATTTTAGAAACGTCAACTTGCTTTCCAAAGATTTTTCTGTGAATCGAGACTTTGTGGGAAAAAGTCGTCGCCGGTCGTATTTGTGCGAAAAGTGCCGAAGATGAGTTTTGACGGAAAAATTGAGATGCATGATGGATGCATGGATGAGGAAAAATAGCAATTGAGCATTGAGGTGCCAATTGATATTTGTTGAAGTTGAATTGAGTGGAATTGAGGACCGATAGGTGACCAATTGAGGGAAAACCTATGTAATTTCGTATGCCCCTTGGGCAAGACTTATGGACCAATTCAAATGGATTCTAGAAGAAATTTTGAAGCTGAAAAAGGGCAGGGGAGGCCAGCTAACTTGGTGGGCCATGTGAGGATCAAAAGGGATAAGATTGAAGGGAATTGGTCCCCCAAAAGAGAACCGGTCTTCCCCTCATCCCTATCTCCTTGCTCTCTCCCTCCTCTCTTCCCTTCGTGCGACGCTTTCTGCTTCTGCCTTGCTTTCGTTCTTCTCGGTGTACCGAACTATTCTGCCCCTTCTCCTTTCAATTTTCTTCCTTGCAAAACTATCGAAATTGCTGCCTCAATTCCCTGCAAGCTGCCAGGCGTTCCTTGCTCCACGCATCCGAGCAGCAGCTGAAGCTGCCGCCCCCACGTCCGCGACACCAGCAGCTTCGGTCTTCATGCCTGCCCTTTCAACCACCGTTTGTTTCCCCTGAGTCAACCGAAGCTCCCCACGCTGACTCACTCCACCGAATTGAAGCCCACCGACCGGCCCACAGCAAATGAAGCAGCATCATCGCCCCACCGAAGCAAACACCGCTCGATCTTCTCTCCTACGCCAGCTCAACCTCCACGCCGTCTTCTCCTTTAACGCCAGCAGCTCCGTGTCTCGCGCCTCCACCATTTCGCTCGACGCCAGTCCAATGGCTTTCTCACGTCTGGCCCAAATCGCAGCAGCCCATCCTCATGTGTCAGCAGTCCAAGAAGCCATTTGAAGCCCACGAAGGTGTCAATAGCCCAAGTTTTGGCCCAGCAGCAAGCCCAAGCCCTTTAGAAGCCCAGCAGAATCAGAAGCCTGCAATTTTGAGGCTCAAGCTCACGAAGTCAGCCCGCTTCAGGCCCAGTCCATTTAAAAGCAAATCTCAGATTTGATTGAGATTTGTTGGGCCCGTTTTAGGCTTGGCCCAAGGCTGTCGACGCAGCCGAAGATTCAGATTTCGGCCACCGTCGCGCCATCGTCGCGGTGAACTGGTTTTTGCAATTAACTGGTGAGTTTATACTCTAAACTCTTCTTAGTAGGCTTATGATGCTAAGGGGTGTTTAGATTTATTTAATTAGGAATTAGGTGGTTAGTTAGGTTAAATTATTGATTTAATTATTTAATTGAGCATGTTAGGTGGTTAGCATGGTTTAGCTAAGGCCTAATTAAATTGTATTATTTATCTAGAAGGGTTCGGGAATTTTCCGGGTCCGTATTGGTATTTAATTTAATAAATTTGGCCTAGGTTAGTTTTTTTAGAAATTACATTGAGTTAATTAATTAATTTTCGAAATTAACTAATTATTAATCATTTTTCCGGAAGTTAGGCTAGGATAGCCCGTGACTAGAATTTTGTATTGATTGCAATTGTGTGGTTAAATTTTGCTATTGAGTGTTAAATTATACAAATTGAGTGTTGATTGGATTTTTAGTATTTAATTCCAAAATTGTGAATTTTCAATATTTATTCAGAAAATCCCGGGTGTCAGATTTTGACACCGAAAATAGTTTTAATTACTATATAAAATAGTGGAATTTTAAAAAGGAAGAATGTCAATTTCTTTGGATCGAGTTGACCGTGTACCCACACACGATTATTTCTAATACAAAGAAAAATGCAAGGTTCACCATTTTAATTGATGCATTTGAGTGCAATGCACGGTGCCTTGAGCCATATTTGAGTGATCGTGTGATGGTTAAAAAAAATTGTTCCGGGTTGTTAAGTTGGATATCCCTATTTGGGATACCCTTGGATAACAAGAAACCGGTCGCAGTAGATTTTGGACCCTATGCTCTTTCGGGAAAGCTGTCTGATAAAGAGACGTGCCGTGCTTAATGGGGGTGAGATGAAACCTGGCAATGCCAGAAGACCGCCGAACTGAGAGTATGCCGTGTTATATGTCGAGATCAAAACTAGGAACGCATGATGAATTGAGTTGAATGTGTCTGATTATGGGACTAAATTGTGTGACACGGTATGGGATGTGTCATAATGGTTTGACTCTATAATTAGGACCCCTGTATTGATTTAAGAATTGAGTGTTGCGTTCCCATTTAATTGATCTTGAGTATTGCTTTGGTTGCTGACCTGCAGGGTGGAACTGAGGCGAGGTAGGTCCTCAATGCTAAATGCGTGATTATGTGGTTAGGACGCTTCTTAGCGTCTTCCTCTCTTAGTTGAAGTTTAGAGCATGGACTTGCTGAGACATTGTCTCACTGGTTATTGAATAACCATTTCAGGGTCATTGAGCAGAGAACTTGAAGTAGAGAGGAGGTGATTTGAAGTATAGGTTGGATAGGATCGCTTCTTTTGGAGAACAGTCTTTTGTAGTCTTTTGACCATAGACTCTTGTACGTGACTCAACATATGTTTATAAAGGTATGTTTGTTTGTGAAATTGTTGTTCTGCATTTTTATCTCGAGATAGTTACTGTAAGGGGATTTATAATCCGCTTTCGCATGTACAATAAAATGAAAGGGGTTGGCAACTCGTTCTGGGAAGTCGCAAAATATTATCAACCAAAGAGGGATGGGCACGCGCTCGGGATTCAGAGCGTGACGATTCTCCAAACTCAAAGCTCTATAAGACAAAAGAGTACATTTGGACCTTACTTATGTGGCACGGTACAATCACGAGACTGTGGTAATAATGCATGGCTGCCTTCTTCAAATAAGAACTTTAATAGTTAAAATATTCACCTCGTAATGCTTTGTGTTAATAACAACTCATATTTTCAAGTACCTACCATTTGTAAAAGACGTGATTTAATTAAACACCGTCAAAAGATTGCGATGCGAGAAAAGACATGGTTATAAAACTACAAGGGACATTACCGAACTCTTGTGATTGCCGTTCAAACTTGGCAAAGAACAAGGCATATGTAATTTAGTCTTCATCGTTTCGATAAGATGTGATGGATCATCGGTTTCACCATGCACTATATTTGAATGACTTAGAGTTGCAATTTTGTTATTTCCCTCAACATATCCCTCTGAGAAAACAAAGAGACTTTTCTGCCCACATGCATGTTTGAACAAGCAATGCATGGATATGAAATACCATAATATAAGCACATAAGAAATGAGAGAACACAATAATATGTATATTCACAGCCTTAACTATATGAATGGGGACTCAAAAGGGAGTGGGGACACCCCATTTATCATATGTCTTGTCAAATTATTGCATCTTGTGGACTTGAGCAACATGCATAGTTTTTTTTTTTTTTTTTATAACAATGATAGAGCTCTATCAATTTGGAATCTTATGAAGATATTTAGATCATTATAGTCTGAAAAAAGGACAAATAGATTGCATGGTGATTGAGGCAAATATGCTTGATAGTAAGACATTGAAAGGAAGCGAAAAAAGGAGTGACAATGGTTCCGAGAACACATGCCACCATGAAGCGGCGCGTGGAAGTTGCTTCACAGGAGAACTTTAGGCCGGTTTTCATCTTGGAGATATGTAGTCCAATTCACCTTATCC
The DNA here is from genome assembly GCF_016545825.1 of Eucalyptus grandis. NCBI lineage: Eukaryota > Viridiplantae > Streptophyta > Magnoliopsida > Myrtales > Myrtaceae > Eucalyptus > Eucalyptus grandis. Next base: position 16,272,986 of record NC_052618.1, on the reverse strand, counting down.
ATTCTGATTGGATGAGCTAAAGATAGCATTGCATTTTAGTGATAATTGTTTCATTTCACAAGTGTAAAGCCAGAGAATCCAAACTATAGTTTATACACTGATTAATGCAATAATGCTATGGCACAACTTATTATTTTTTGCGCGAGGCATGGGATAGTGGGGCTTGGCAGGACAAAATGATCATGCCAAATCGAACAATTGACATTAATTTTTTTATTCGAGGGTTGAGATTGTGCACGTAAGTTCAAGCCCATTACTTTGTTACATTGATTTTTGTCGGTTAAATATGTGTATCCATGCAACTACTCTTCTTTTCAGAATAGTAATAATTGTTGAAAGGATGTTGTGGAAATCTGAATCATGTGCAGTACACTTTATCATGATTGGTGTGGGACAATTGATTATGAATCCTTTGCAGATATTCATATCATTGAAGTCTAAGAAAGGACAAATAGATCACTTGGTGATTGAGGCAAAGATGCTAGACCGTGCATCGTTGATGTGAAGTGAAAAAAGGAGCAACGAGAGGTTTGAGGAATCTGCAAAGCTATTCCCCAAACTCAGAGCTCTATAAGACAAAAGAGTACATTTGGACCTCACATATGTGGGCATGGTACAATCATGAGATTGTGGTAACAACGCATGGCTGGCTTCTTGAAATAAGAACTTTAATAATTAAAATATTCACCTCGTAATGCTTATTGTTAATAGAAACTCATATTTTCAAGTACCTACCATTTGTAAAAGACGTGATTTAATTAAACACCGTCAAAAGATTGCGATGCGAGAAAAGACATGGTTTATAAAACTACAAGCGACGTTACCAAACTCTTGTGATTGCCATTCAAACTTGGCAAAGAACAAGGCATATGTAATTTAGTCTTCATCATTTTGATAAGATGTGATGGATCATTGGTTTCGCCATGCACAATATCTAGATGACTCAGAGTTGCAATTTCGTTATTTCCCTCAACATATCCCTCAGAGAATACAAAGAGACTTGTCTGCCCACATGCATGTTTGAAGAAGCAATGCATGAATATGAAAGACCATAATATAAGCACATAAGAAATGAGAGAACACAATAATATGTATATTCACAACCTTAGCTATATGAATGCGGACTCAAAAGGGAGTGGGGACACCCCATTTATCTGATGTCTTGTCAAATTATTGCATCTTGTGGACTTATGCAACATGCAAAGCTTTTTCTTCTTTTTTTCCAATGACAGAGCTCTATCGATTTTGAATCTTATGAAGGTATTCAGAACATTATAGTCTGAAAAAAAGGAAAAATAGATTGCATGGCAATCGAGGCAAATATGCTTGACAGTAAGACATTGAAGGCAAGCGAAAAAAGGAGTGACAATGGTTCCAAGAACACATGCCACCATGAAGCGACGTGTGGAAGTTGCTTCATAGGAGAACTTCAGGCTAGTTTTCATCTTGGAGATATATGGTCCAATTCACCTTGTCGATTCTGATTGGATGAGCTAAAGACAACATTACATTTTAATGATAATTGTTTCATTTCACAAGCTTAAAGCCAGAGAATCCAAACTATAGTTTATACATTGATTAATGCAATAATGATATGGCAGAGCTTATTATTTTTGATGTGAGGTATGGCATAGTGGGGTTTGGTAGAACAAAATAGTCATGCCAAATCCAACAGTCGACATTAATTTTCTTTTATTTAATGGCTGAGATCATGCACGTGTTTGGCCAAATTCAACTAATGATTGCCCTAGTTTGGTTACAAAAATATGAAGCCTTTAATAGAAATTTTAACTTAATAGAAATTTTAAGTGTCAACGTTTGTTATTGGAAAACATCTATTGAGATGCAAAGGGACTAGACCATGATGATGTCTTTTTTCATGGATATACATATATATGTATATATATTAAGGTGATTGGTTACGTAGTGAAACTTCCAGTCTAGTAATTTGGAAACTATCTTTTTGGAATCGGTTCCCAATTTAGAAACTAGATATTGAACTAATCGACTTTGGAATGTGCTTTTTTTGTTTTGTTTTATTTTATTAGATATACGATATGCATTGTGTCAAATATGAATACATGTCTTATAAATAGCAAATAGAATCAGATTTGGTAAATGAGAAGTAAGTCTTAATAGACCACAACTCCTTTGAGGTAATTCATTATGGAAGAGAGATGTGAGATCAAATAAACCTCCTAAAGTGAGAACTTTTCAAGAGGGAAAAGATTAAAGAAATCGAGTATGAGTGATAGAGAGAGTGAGACCGCTGAGAGTCTGTTTGCGAGTGTGCGTGAGAGAGAGAGAGAGAGAGAGAGAGAGAGAGAGAGAGAGAGAGAGAGAGAGAGAGAGAGAGAGAGAGAGAGAGAGAGAGAGAGAGAGAGAGAGGTAGTCATGCGAAAAAGTTCCCAAATTTTGTGTTGGTTTTGACCAGTTCTACCCTAGAACCAGCCTTGACAAGTTTGGTTCTTGGGTAGAATCGACCATTACAATGCATAGAAACCAAACCTATCAAAGTCAATTTCCAAATTTTTAACAGAGGCACCAAACTGGTCTTTTATGAATCGACCAAGATGGGCTAGTTCCAAGGTTAAATAGGTCCGATTACACGCCCTAATATCTATGGCTTTCTATGTTGGAATTTAAGTGATTCATTCTAAAATAACACTACTAAAAAAAAAAAAAAAAAAACTCTCACAACATCATACACAGTATCAAAGGAAGATTTTTTAAGTTCAAATTATTTTAAACCCCTTATTTGTCTTTTTTATTATATGTTTCCACTCTTAGCCTTAGGACGAGGGCATTGCGGGCCCTCCCTATTGCTAGCAAGAGTCATTAATCGTTTTGGGGCCCAAGTTATTTCGCTGGCTAGAAATCCTACGAAGGAAAAAGAAAAATAAAAGAAAAAAAAGAAAGAAAAAAAGAAATTTCATAAAACTTATTAAAATAATACATCATCACTTTTGGTATAACTTGAAATATAAAAATGGGAGGAAATAATTGTGAAATTTCTATGTATTTTAATGTGTGCAGAAGAAGAGAACATAAGATAGGCTTTATTAAATGACTATCTAAAATAAAATAACAATCAAGGATATGCATAATCCAAATGAAATTTAAGCGTAATCTTGACAGATGAGGATAATCAAAAGAATATCCTAATTAACTCTAACAATATGTTCGATTAAAATGTGCACATCAAATAAAAAAGTTAAAAGCACACACCCGCAGAATTTCAATGTTGAAGCATGGACAGTTTAGTAAAACAATTGGAGCATGCCTATTTTTATGTGCACGAGGGTCGACGGGTCTTCATGCAATGTGGGTTCCATGTATTTATTTATTTAATAGAAGATGCATTAAAAGGAGAAATTGACTTTGAAGACCTAGTTCCACTTTTACTCCTGGTTTTATAAAATTGAAAATTCACAGTGAGGAATTAATGTTTTTTTTTTTTTTCGGTAAAGGTGAGGAATTAATGTTAGTCCCTCATTAAACATATATAAGGCAATTCATGCTTTGCAGGGTAATAATCATGCAAATTACTTATTTTGGGAATAATGAAAGCATTTCCTACAATATGACTATTGGACCTTTTGTTCAATAGCAGCACATGGACATTGTAGCTATATCTAGGGGTAAAGCATGGTCTAGGTTGGACTGACCCACCTCCTAACCCTAGGACCAACCTGCACAGTACTGGTCCTCAATTTCTGGGACCGATGATCGATCCTATTGAGCTTAGGATCGATGATCGAACTGACCCAGTGTGTTCAGTTCGGTTTTAAGATCAACCTGGGACCAACCAATAATTTATTTATTTCATTTTTTATACTCTTTGAAAAGGCAATTGAGGACCGGACCAACCCAATGGGTTTGGTCCAGTTCTAGAGTTAACTTGAGATCGACCGATAATTTTTTATTTCATTTTTTGTATTGCCTAAAAAGGCGAATGAGGATTGAACCAATCCTATGGGTTTAGTGACAAGCGAGGCCAGCTAAGAGAGGTGAGCAACGAATGTTGAGTGGGGTGAGCATCGAGCGTCGAGCAGGAAGCAGCAAGCTAGGCGAGCATCGAGCGGCAAATGACACGAGTGGCCCAAAGCTAGTGAGGCGAGTGTTGAGTGGTGAGCGGAGAAGTTGTGTATTTTGATTTTGGTAAATTAAAGACTAAGAGGACAAATAAGATAGAAGAGAACGAGTAATGGAGGAGGATGCCGTGAGGAGCTATTTATGCCCTTTTGAACGTCGTGAGGACTCCTCACAAAAATATTTTTCTCCTTTGTAAATTATGGTTGTTGACGCTATAAAAACATTAAAAGATCTAATTTATAAAAAACAGTGTAAAATTACTTGAACTTCTCACGAAGGAGCTATTTAATGTTGTTGACGCCGTTTATTTTACAGTTCTCTATACAAAAATTATAAATATTACATTAGATATATATATATATATATATATATAGAATTAGGGTTGGTCTCGGGTTGGACCGACCATAAACTCGCAAGACCGAGAACCAACCCGCACAATGCTGGTCCAAGAATCCCAGGACCAAGGACCACCTCGATCTCCCTAAGAACCGAACTAGGACTAGTAGGGTTGGGCCGGTTCAGGATTGGTCTAGGGTTGACCCTAGACCGATGCTCACCCCTAGCTATATCTCTTTGGTTCTCAAAATTCTAAAACTCTTGGAAAAAATAAAACTTATCTTGGAGAGTAGATTTTTCAAGAATATGAACCCATCAACAAATCATATTATTAAATCACCTTTTTGTAAGAGTTTAAATCAATAAATTATAAGTCTACTAGATTTATTATCTGCTCAATCCCTCTTCAATTAGTCGATAGGGAATCTTTCTCTATGGTACACTCACACTTGTACATTAATGAATACCTAACATGGATAATGAAAACCCAACAATACTCTTCCTAATGCTAAAGATATATAGATAGTGCCTAAAAAATGGTACTTTACCAAACACTCAACACAAACCCATTAATTCACAAAGAAAAATAGCACTTACACCACCCGTGTAAAGCAAAAATTTACTCGAACTTTCTATTTACCCCTACCTGTGTAAAACTTTCTTACGTTACTATATGCTATGGCCACTCTTTCATAAATTGACTTTTGTATCTATAAGATTCCCTCTTTTTAGAAAGTACATCACTTCATTGATGGAAGCATGTCATATAATACAACAAGCACAAGGAGCACAACATCACTATGCTAGTTTTACTCAAAATTAAGAAAAAATATTAGCTGCACAAGTTGTGCTAGTGCCACAAAGTAGATGCCCATCTATTAAGCGACGTGTCCACGAATGGTCCATTTGTCAGATTTTTCTCTCCTTCTCTCTCTCCTCTTGCAAACTTGAGCCTCCATTTCTCTTCTTCTTTGTCGCTTCTCCCTTCTTCTTTTTTTTTTCACTTTCTTTCTTCCACAACTTGTGTGGTTAATATTTTCTCACACAAATGGCCTCATATGCCCTTAATTTACTCTTAATATCCGATCAATGGTGTACAAAACCACATGTGTAGGACTTTTTTTTTTTCACATTACTAGTGTATGTTATGGGCGCTCTTTCATAAATTGACATTTGTATCTATAAGATTCCATTTTCTAGAAAGTACATCACTTTATTAATGTAGGCATATCATATAAAACAATAGGCACAAGCAGCGCAACACCACTGCGCTAGTCCTACTTAAAACCAGGGGTGCGAAAACTAAGCTTCATATACTCATATCCATGGATGAGACTAGAACTTGCTTTTCAGCGTGAGTTCATGCTGAATTAACTTCGAGAAAACATCCATGGCGTCGCGAGTAAGCCCCAGGGACACAACCAACTCGTCACTCTCCCTGCTCCGGGAAGGGACCACGATGAGGTTGTCGGGGACCGTTGCGGGCGCCACTTGGAACGGCTTCCCGAACCCGAAATCCATCTTGTAGAAATGGAGCTGGCTCCACTTGCTGATGCAGCAAGCGCTGCCCCCGCAGTCAACTAGGACCTTGTTCAGCTCGACGTAGTTGATGGCCGACCTTATGTAACTCTCGGTGACAGTTGCGAGCGCCTCGTGCACGATCCTGACAGCGAACGAGAAGGGATTGCGGGTCAATTCACCCGCGCTGCACTCAGCACAGGACCAAGCGATGCCGTTCCCGAAGTAGCCACTCGGCAGCGGGGGGTCGAACTTGGGGCGGCCATCAACTGCAGTCAGTAGCTTCGTCGTCTCGTGAGGACCGATTCCGAGAGCTTTGGTTCGCGAGATCCACACGAGCGCTGATATGACTTCGAAAGTCGTCGGGACTACGGAAGAGCCAATCTGGGTTGTGATTCTTGACGCTTTCTTGAGCTGAATGAGAGTGTGTGGCTTGAAGCAGAAGGATTTGTAAACGAGGGGCTTGGTTTGGGGGTCGACCACGTGTCCGGGCCGCCGGTCTCTCGGAGCATACTCATGGTGGGGGAAATCGATGTGCGGAGGTCGCCTTGGGCGCAACACCGATCGATCGAGAAAAGGAAGAACTGATGGTGGCTTGGCTCGAGCCAGGTCTGTCCAGTAAGCTATGAAGTCCATGAGGGCTTTCCCATCGACAATGACGTGATTCATGACGATGCCAACGACGATCCCTCCGCACTTGAACGTCGTCACCTGGATTTCATGATAAATTGTAAGTGGATATCTACTTATGTGTACTAAACTAAATAAGACCGTCGGATCTTGTGAAACCCACCATTTTCAATAGTATTTACCTGCACCGTTAGCAAAGGTACTTCCAATATAGTCGGGGCTCCGTCACTGTGCTTCACGAGTTTTCGCAGCATGGCGGGATTGATGGCGCTGATATCGCCCAGCACTGCAATGTCATCCTCCGACGTCGCTTCGACGAATGGGACACCTTCTCCAGTGCATCTCACCGCCATCCTCTCGTCGCTCCCCATGACAAGTCTTCCCGCAAGCGGATAGAACTCGACCAATGCCTTGGCCAGTGACTCTCTGATTGTCTCGATCACGGTGGGACGCCTTCCCCTCCTTTCGCCCTTGAAGGTGATCACGTTCTCAATCACGTACGGGAAGGTCTGGTCGAGGTTCGAGAGAGCGTAGAGCCCACCAAACGTTTCCCTCGCCGGAGAAACATGAACTACGTTCGCGATCTTCACATCAAGCTTTTGTGTAGCTCCCGCGTTTCTCGGCTTCTCATTTCCTGCTTCTTTGCACAGAATAATCGAAGTTGTATTTATTTATCCGCAGGCTTTCGGCAATACCATGGTAAATGTACGACTTGCTAATTGCTACAAATAACCCTGACCGTAATAAAATGGTAAATTACAATATCAATTAATATAGTACACATTAGAAAAACTCTTACACTGATCAGTCATTTACGAAATTGACCAGCCATATTTGTTTATATTGGTTGCATGAAAAATTACATGATCTTGTCAATTAAATATAAATATATCATTATATATTTGAAAAATGTAGATTAAATTCAAAATGCACATGCTAATGCATCGTTCTTGCTTTCATCCTCAAATGACTCAAAGGTCCCTCTGAGAATTGCGGTACCCATCCTGTGGATAACAATTATGAAACATTGAAAAAATTAACCGATTAACCAACATAAAATATTCTTATGAGCATTCATAGATTTTGCAATCAATTTGCCTCACTTTGATTTTTATTATCAGTACCGAACTTTTATTTCTTCGAAATTGATGGCACTTTGATTGGGATCTAACTAGCTTTCCAGTCGACTTTGACTCAATAGAGACACTGACCAATTTTCTCACTCATAAGTATCATTGTAGATGTAATATTTAAACTCACATTGATATTTTAATATAAAAAACTCTAGTTAAAATTAATCAAACTTGAATGCATATTCAATGTGCAAGATTAAAAAAAAAAAGCACATACCTAAGCAATTTCAACTTTTAAAATTTTCGAATGTTGAGTTGCAACAATTAGAGCAAGTCTGTATTTATATGTGCGAGATTTGACAGGTCTTCTTGGCCAAGCCCTGGGTCAACCTAGCTATGTGGGTTCCATGCATTAATGATTTCAATACAATATGCATTCCAAAGAGAAAATGACTTTGAAGACCCAATTCCAAAGAGAAAATGACAAACTGTTCTCGCTCCCTTTGCAAATTCCAAGATGTGATCCTCATAAAACACATGAATCACGCCCACAACACAAGCCCACAATTGGCACTAACGCCCACCATATTTGTAGGCATGCATGCAGATCATGCATGTGCATGGGCATGGATTTAATGAGGCGGAATAGGTGAGTGATAATAGTCAAACAAACGTGCGCCTATAATCCTTGAAGATAATCGTGAAATGAGGTGGGCCACCGTCTTTGAAATTCTTGTTCCCGGAGAGAAGGAAGCGTTATAGGAGTCTTCTTCATGCATTTGCAGCAGGTTGTGGGTCCCTTTATTTAATGCAAAAGATTGTGGATGCCTTCCCTTTCGACTAAGGCAAATCACTCTTCTTCGACTTCACTTGCCCACCTGAAAGTCAAAGAACTTAAGCCACTCATGCGGCTTTCTTTGGCTTCTTCCTTCTATGCATTGAGATAGGATTAATGGCAGAGCAAAATTTGAAGACATCACAAAGTCTCCCCTGAACTTTGTTTATTTGGCCAAACTTATGCGTATTTGTTTAACAGGCTTAAACTCGAGACATAATTTAACAATTTACCTTTAGTCTAGCTAGAAAGGATATCTTGCTTATTTATTAGTGTTAAATGCTCACTTTGCCATGCAATTTATTCGATGTCCTTGGTTGCTAGTTGTTATTATAATAATTATGCATCCACATAATCACTTCACATATTAGGGATAGATCTAAAATCAATCCAAACTACAAGATAAATAAATTTTTGTGAAATGAACAACATTAGACAATGGTTACTGTTCATCATTGTTCATCTTCTCCAGTGGAGAAGCCAATCAGAGGCCGACAACCGCCGGCCAAGGGGTCATGTGCACTGGCAACGTGCCGGCGACCGCCGCTTGAGGGTCGATCGACCCTTCGACCGTCGCCGAACCTCAGGCAACGCCTGGCTCGCGCTACCCAGGCGAATGATGGCCTAAATCGCGGGTCTTCATGGCCAAGCCCTGGGTCAACCTAGCTACGTGGGTTCCATGCATTAATAATTTCGATACAATGTGCATTCCAAAGAGAAAATGACTTTGAAGACTCAACTCCAAAGAGAAAACGACAACCTCTTCTCTCTCCCTTCGCAAATTCCAAGATGTGATCCTCATAAAACACATGAATCACGGCCACAACACAAGCCCATAGTCGGCACTGACGCCCACCATATTTATAGGCATGCATGCATATCGTACATGTGCATGGGCATGCATTTAATGAGGCAGAAGAGATGAGTGATAATAGTCAAACAAACGTGTGCCTATAATCCTTAAAGATAACCGTGAAATGAGGTGGGCCACCGTCTTTGAATTTCTCATTCCTGAAGAGAAGGAAGCGTTATAGGAGTCTTCTTCAAGCATTTGCAGCAGGTTGTGGGTCCCTTTATTTAATGAAGAAGATTGTGGATGCCTTCCCTTTCGACTAAGGCAAATCACTCTTCTTTGACTTCACTTGCCCACCTAAAAGTCAAAGAACTTAAGCCACTCATGCGGCTTTCTTTGGCTTCTTCCTTCTATGCATTGAGATAGGATTAATGGCAGAGCAAAATTTGAAGACATCACAAAGTCTCTCCTGAACTTTGTTTATTTGGCTAGACTTATGTGTATTTGTCTAATGGGCTTAAACTCGAGACATAATTTAACAGTTTACCTTTAGTCTAGCTAGAAAGGATATCTTGCTTATTTATTAGTGTTAAATGCTCACTTTGCCATGCAATTTATTCAATGTCCTTGGTTGCTAATTGTTATTATAATAATTGTGCACCCGCATAATCACTTCACATATTAGGGATAGATCCAAGATCAATTCAAACCGCATGATAAATATATTTTTGTGAAATGAACAACATTAGACATCGGTTACTATTCATCACTGTTCATCTTCTCTGGTGGAGAAGCCAATCAGAGGCTGACGATCGCTAGCCAAGGGGTCGTGTGTGCCGGTGACGTGCCGGTGATCGTCACCGAGTGTCACCCAACCCTTGTGACCATCACCGAACCTCAAGCGACGCCTGGGTCACGCAACCCAGGCAACTGATGGCCTGAATCGCGGGTCTTTATGGCCAAGCCTTAGGTCAACCCGGCTGTGTGGGTTCCATGCATTAATAATTTCAATATAATATGCATTCCAAAGAGAAAATGACTTTGAAGACCCAATTCCAAAGAGAAAATGACAACCTCTTCTTGCTCCCTTCGCAAATTCCAAGATGTTATCCTCATAGAACACATGAATCACGCCCACAAGACAAGCACTCATGGGGCTTTCATTGGCTTCTTGCTTCTATGCATGGAGATAGGATTAATGGTAGAGCAAAATTTGAAGACATCACAAAGTCTCCCTTGAACTTTGTTTCTTTGGCCGACTTATGTGTATTTGTCTAACAGGCTCAAACTTGAGACATAATTTAACAGTTTACCTTTAGTCTAGCTAGAAATGACATCTTTCTTATTTATTAGTGTTAAATGCTCACTTTGCCATGCAATTTATTCGATGTCCTTGGTTGCTAGTTGTTATTATAATAATTGTGTACCTGCATAATCACTTCACATATTAGGGATAGATCTAAAATCAATTCAAATTGCCTGATAAATATATTTTTGTGAAATGAACAACATTAGACATTGGTTACTGTTCATCACTATTCATCTTCTCCAGTAGAGAAGTCGATCGGAGGCCAACGACCGCCGGCCAAGGGGTCGCGCGCACCGGCGATGCACTGGCGACCGTCGCCTGAGGGTCGCTCGACCCTGGTGACCGTCGCCGGACCTAAGGCGACGCCTGGGTCACACGACCTAGGCGATTGATGGCCTGAATCGTGGGTCTTCATGGCCAAGCCCTGGGTCAACCCAGCTATGTGGGTTCCATGCATTAATAATTTTGATACAATATGCATTCCAAAGAGAAAATGACTTTGAAGACCCAATTCCAAGGAGAAAATGACAACCTCTTCTCGCTCCATTTGCAAATTCCAAGATGTGATCCTCATAAAACACATGCATCATGCGTAAGTACCGATCTCTTATTCGGGACAGTGCTAAGCCTCTTACCTTCTAAATCTAAACCTGAGTCTTGATGATCTACTCATTTTCATTGACCTGCTTGCCAGCCGACGGTAGGCATGTCGTGCGATCCCCGTTTACTAGCTTGCCATTGCGCACCCCATGGCTGCATTAGTAACCGACGGAGCTTTGGCTTGCGACACCGCAATATGAAGCCATCCAATGCCAAGTTATTGACCCACTTGATCGAGAACGTTTGTGTGACATCCTAAAATTCGAGCCCTTCAAGGGAGGAATGAATGTTAATTTCGTCAATGCATTGTTGGTTGATCTCACTTGGAATTGATCACTCCTGAGATACTAACCTTGAGGGGAAAGGCTAATGAGGACATAACTCATACGACTAAAGAACTTGACCTGGGAAAACGACTTGACCGTGAGACTTGTGTGAAGACGATCCTACAGATAGGCAGGTCGATTTCATGGACGACTAGAAGTCGATTCGCGGACAGAACATAATGGAATGACGGGTGATTCCATTTACTGTTATCGAACCCGCGAACGACCCTATATCGATCATTAGTAATTATGTACTTTGAAATAAGAATCTATTCTCCGCAAATTCATATAGTCAAGGACGTCCATGTGTCAAGATGTCTTGAACATGATTTGGCACGTGTCAGTTATGCATGAATCCTCGAAGCCGCCTGTCAGTTTGAGTTATACCAAAATGACATGTGGGAAAAATTGACATGGCATGAGAGTCCATGATTGGACTTCAAATGTTCGGGAATGTTTGGGACAAACTTTGGATGAAGCTACTTTATTAGTTGACAGAGCCAGTTAAGCTGAGTTTTTGGAAAAAGGATTTTCGGACCGAGGAAGCGAGCCCATGAGGAAGTGGGCCAGGCCAAGCCAGTGTGGGCCTTAGGCCTAAGGTGGGACAGCCACCATGGTTGGCCTAAGGCAAGCAAGTGAGCCCATTGGGCCTAATTAATTATTTCTTCTTCCAAGCCCATTACCAAGCCTTAAGCCTATTTGAGCCCAATCAATACCCGAGCCCATTCCTATTAATTTCCAAGCCCATTTCTTAAGCCAGCCCATCATTTTCAGCCCAAGGGCAGATGGGGAAATGTGCAAGGTGAAATGGCTAAATTGCCCCTAGTTGTAGGGAGAAAAAAAGCTAGAGAAGAGAGAGAAAGTGATGATGTCTTGCATAGGGACTTGAAGCATGCATTGAATGGCCTTAATGAGGCCTTGATGGCAGCTCTCCCATCACTCTCTCTCCTCCTCTTCAACCCCAAACCGGTTGACCATCTCTCTCCTTTGTTTTCTCTTATTCCAGTTTTTGCTCTAGCTGACCTTTCTCCAAAAACTTGAGTTGTTCATTGCCTTCCCGCGAGAATCAGCCTTAGTACCACTCACCATTGCGCTTAGAAGGCCTAAACCGTTTAGGAGAGCCCTACCACTTGTCGAACGGAGTCACCGACCGATTCGTATGCCGGCTTGAAGTTGCCGGTCGCCAGTCCATCGGTTCGCCTGCAGCTTGCACTGTTTCACGTTTTTAGCCATTTTCTCCCATTTCGATCCTTCCTCCACCCATCTCAACCACCACCAAGTCCTCCTTGAGCCCCAGGTGCCGCCGGTTGCCAACCACCCGCTCATCGGAGCTCTGGTAAGCCCGTTTAGCTCCATTTCTCCTCCGACAAGTCAGTTTTCCAGAATTTTAAAGGGAAGCAAAGCTTGTGGTTGTTGTTTCGGCCTTAGGACCGCCTTTGACTGCTGTGGTTGAGGTCCCGAGCATAGCCACCATCGTCGTGGTCGCGTCTGTGTCTTTGGCCCGCTTAACGGGTGAGTTTAGCTCATAATCCTTCGATTAGTGCCTAAACTTGCTTATGGTTGGTTTAGTTAAATTTAATTCTAGTTTAGGAGATTTAATTAAGTTATGTTAGCCCTAAGATAGGTGGTTAGATGGATGGATTGGATTAGTTTATCATAATCTCGCTTTAATTGCTTAATTGTGCTTATGTGTTTAATTAAGCTTGTTTTGCTTAATTAATTGTTTGTTTGTTTTAATTAATGTTTTGTTTGATTTTTGAGTTTAGTTTATTATTTATTTAATTCTGAGAATTCACTGTTCACACGACACTATTCACAATTTTACTATTTACGCACACTGTTCACGTGCACTGTTCACCCATAATGTGAAAAGTGTCTAAATTAATATGTGTTGATTTTATGAGATGAATTTGATGTGTTATTCCATAAACATCTGCATGAAATGCATGTTTTCCACAAAGAGAGGAAAATGGATTGTCTAAGGGACATTGGAAGTGGATCGTTATTATGAGAAAAGAGAAAATGATTTGAAAGTATATATGCAAGGGTGTGCATTGGCTAAGTGTGCAAAGATAAAAAGGGAGTTATGGTGGTCTGCTTGCGTGATCATTAAGTTGAATCCATCCCCCGCTGTGTGTCGGGTGGGTGATGCTCCTATGTGAAATGCCTGTGTGGCAACAACCATACTTGTGTGGCGGTAATAAGAACGTGCCTGTGTGGCGTAGAATGAGCCTGTGTGGCTAGAACATGCCTTTGTGGCGTAGAATGAGCTTGTGTGGCGTAGAACGTGCTTGTGTGGCATAGATCATGCTTGTGTGGCCATATTACTATATGTTGGATAATCGTGCTTGTGTGGCGGTGATCAATTGGAACGTATGATAAGTCGTGCCAGTGTGGCTGTAAGCAATTGGAGTGCCTGTGTGGCCGTAAGTAATTGGAATGCTTGAGTGGATCATATTGTTTATGTCACGCATGCATGGATCGATAACGTGCAGGGTATGGCAATGGCCAGGTAAGATCACTTGTGATGCGACTCGTATGTGATTGATGAACTGCATCATCTAATGGCCATTTGCATTGCGTGTATTGTGTTGAGATATAAAGTGCAGGGTATGGCATGCCGAGTAAGGTTGCATGCGAATCAACTATTGATTGTTGGTTGTTAGTCAGGGTTTGTTTATGGGGTGGTTTTGAAGAGATACCTCGAGTCGAGTTGGTATACAAACTGGGGCTTAGGGGAGGACTCACTGAGATTTATATCTCACTGGTTATTGTATAACCATTTTTAGATCCCTAGTGTGAAGGACCAGGAGCTTGAAGCAGAAGGGTCAGGAGCATAGATGGCACAGTAGTTCTTTTTGAGATAGAGCTTTTGTATATGAACTTGAGGTGTTTTGAAAGTGTGTTTTGATTTGGGAAATTGTTGTCTTACTTTTCTATCCTGTATAGGTTGTTGTAAGGGGATTAGTTAATTCACTTTCGCATGTGCAATAAAAGTAATGGGTCTTGAGAATGTCGCAATTTCTATCGACCACCGAGAGATGTGTGTGCGCTAGAGGTTTGGAGTGTGACATTTGACTTTGCACCCTCAAAGGGGTCTAAAGGCTTGTACACATTTGGTTCGATTTTTTGGGCGACTTTGGCAAGATGCAATTGCATCTCCAAAGAACTCTAAGGGACATTAGTCCAAAGTAGGTCTAGAGGTCCTTTGGGAACTTGCATTTTCGGAAGGCAAGTTCCTGTTACTATTCATCATTGCTCATCTTCTCCGGTGGAGAAGCCGATCGGAGGCCGACCACCGCCGACCAAAGGGTCGCACCCATTGGCGATGCACCGGCGACCATCACCTGAGGGCTGCCCAACCCTGGCGACCGTCGCCGGACCTCAGGTGACGCCTGGGTCGCGCGACCAAGGCAACCGATGGCCTGAATTGCGGGTCTTCATGTTCAAGCCCTGGGTCAACCCAGCTATGTGGGTTCCATGCATTAATAATTTCAATACAATATGCATTCCAAAGAGAAAATGACTTTGTAAGACCCAATTCCAAAGAGAAAATGACAACCTCTTCTCGCTCCCTTTGCAAATTCCAAGATGTGATCCTCATAAAACACATGAATCATGCGTAAGTACCGATCTCTTATTCGGGATAGTGCTAAGCCTTTTACCTCCTGAGTCTTGATGCTCTACTCACTTTCATTGACCTGCTTGCCAGTCGACGGTAGGCATGTCGTGCGATCCCCGTTTACCAACTTGCCATTGCACACCCTATGGCCGCATTGGTAATCGACGGAGCTTTGGCTTGTGATGCCGCAGTATGAAGCCGTCGAATGCCAAGTTATTGACCCACTTGATTGAAAACGTCTGACTTTGCACCCTCAAAAGGGTCCAAAGGCTTGTAAATGTTGGAAGTTTGGCCCCGTTTGGTTTGGCTTTGGGAATGAGCTTTAGGACTTTAAAGTCCCTTGGCCAAATGCAAACGTGTTTGATTCGATTTTTTGGGCAACTTTGGCAAGATGCAATTGCATTTCCAAAGGACTCTAAGGGCCCTTAGTCCAAAGTAGGTTTAAAGGTTCTTTGGGAACTTGCATTTTTGAAATGCAAGTTCCAGTTACTGTTCATCAATGTTCATCACTGTTCATCTTCTCCGGTGGAAAAGCCGATTGGGGGCCGACGACCATTGGCCAAGGGGTCGCGCGCGCTGGCAACACGTCGGTGACTGCCGCCTAAGGGTCGCTTGACCCTAGCGACTGTTGCCGGACCTCAGGTGACTTTTGGGTCGCGTGACCTAGGAGATTGATAATTTCAATACGATATGCATTCCAAAGAAAAAATGACTTTGAAGACCCAATTCCAAAGAGAAAATGACAACCTCTTCTTGCTCCCTTCGCAAATTCCAAGATGGGATACTCATAAAACTCATGAATCACACGTAAGTATCGATCTCTTATTTAGGATAGTGCTAAGCCTCTTACCTCTTGAATCTAAACCTGAGTCTTGATGCTCTACTCACTTTCATTGACTTGCTTGCCAGCTGACGATAGGCACGTCGTGCGATCCCCGTTTACTAGCTCGCCATTGCGCGCCCCATGGCTGCATCAGTAACCGACGGAGCTTTGGCTTGTGACACTGCAGTATGAAGTCGTCCAACGCCAAGTTATCAACCCACTTGATCGAGAACGTCTGACTTTGCACCCTCAAAGGGGTCCAAAGGCTTGTACATGTTGGAGGTTTTTGTTTGTAAAAACAAACTAAGTGCATTTTTCTTGTCCCACATAGGAAAAGTGGGAGGAAGTGGGTCAATTAATAAGTGTAGGGTTTCTTTAGTGTACCTAAAGAGATGATTGGGTATGGGCTAGGCCTCACCATATCTGCGTGCGGGTACACGATTTTTGGCGCAATTATTTTGCATAGTTTAATTAGCACTAATCCCTTTGTTATTTTATTTTTATTTTTTATTTCATACGGTTATCTTATTAACTTTAATCAATTCAATGTCTTTTTTTTAATTTATTGAGAATTTTCGAAAATTAAAAAAATTAATAAATAATAATTTCGAAATTTTATTTATTAAATAATAATAATTTTTTATTATTCCAATTTTTTTTTTTTTGTGTGTCTTTTCAAGACAATCTTTGAAAAAGATACTCGTTCAGTTTACAACCTTTCCCGAAGGGTTGCATTTGTTCGTTTTTTAACTGTTTACAAATGGACCCCTTTGTTCATCTAGGCAATTTTTGAAAGGATACATTTTTTTGCTTTGCGACCTTTCACAAAGAGTTGTTTACATTTTAAGAATGTTTTATATATACATATAAGTTTTCAGAAGAAATGGGTGTGATCATTTTCGAGACTTCTCTTTGAAAAAATTTCAGCCATCTTTTCAATTGTTTCCTAAAGAGATTCTGGAGAAATACTAGATTTGTTATCTAGTACTCTCATTTAAGACTTTGTTGTATCCTAGAGGAAATTTGCCGGTGACCGTTAGCAACTTTGTAGGGCAAATAAATCCTTAAAGAAAATGATATAATGCCTCAAAATTCGACTTGATTACTTGATCCGACTTAATTGTTCTACTCAATTCAAAGTCATATTTTTCCAACAGTACATACGTCCATTGCAAATTTTGTATACCAAGGTGTATGCAATGTACTATGTTGTTTCTCCTCTTGGCTAAGTGCATTTTGGAATTTGCTAATTAAGTTGGCTAAGGTTCTGTTTGTTTATTTTTATTTCTGTTCCCCGAAACAAAAGTTTCCGTTCTTTTGTTATGGATAACAAAAACGTGTTTGGTAAAACTTTTGTTCCCAAGAACAATTTTTTTTTGTTTTGTTTCCGGGAATAGATTTGGAACAAAAACAAGAAGTAGAAAAAAGTTGTTTCTTGTTCTCGAGAACAATTCCGAGAAACAGTTCTTTCTTCTTCTCCTTTTTCTTCTTCTTTTTCTTTCCTTCTTCTTCCTTTTGGTTGATCGCCGGCCTCGGGCATGGCCGACGACCGGCCGTCGAGGGCCAGCGACCTTGCCGGAGCGTTGCCGGCCCTCGTTGAGCCTCACCTAGGTGACGCGAGGTTGGCCTCACCTCGCCTAGCGAGCTCGAGCCTCGCCGGCCGGCAAGGCTTGGCCTTGCCTTGGTTGGGTGAGCTCGAGCCTCACCCCGCCGGTGAGGCTTAACCTCGCCTTGGCTGGGTGAGCTCAAGCTCGCC
Organism: Eucalyptus grandis; assembly: GCF_016545825.1. NCBI lineage: Eukaryota > Viridiplantae > Streptophyta > Magnoliopsida > Myrtales > Myrtaceae > Eucalyptus > Eucalyptus grandis. Next base: position 16,255,270 of record NC_052618.1, on the reverse strand, counting down.
TAAATTTGGCGAGGCCAAGCTCTCCCAGCCATTGGCGAGGCTTGGTCTCGCCGGGCCACCACCGGGCGATGCCGACCTAGTGATGGCCTGGTGAGGCCACCGACCCTTGTCAACTGGTTGCTGATCATGGCCGAGGCCGCGACCGGCCAAAAGGAAGACGAAGAGAAAAAGAAGAAAAAAAAGGAAAAATATAATAAAAATATTGAAAAATTAAAAGAAACAAAAGAATTATACAAATTTACCAAACGCATTTCTATTATTGGAGTAGAAATTTTTGCAATTAGCAAGTGCATTCTTATACTCAGAAATTGTTCATTGGAACAGAAAAAAAAACTATTTCTGTTTAAAATTGTTCCCCGGAACAGAAATGTTACCAAACGTGCCCCAAATAGGCTTCTCGAGGGAGTCTATCTTTCTTAGGTTGGGCGTCGCCCCAAAATTCAAATTTTCTTTTAGCTTGTGGGTGTGATGTCGTTATCGCATTTTACATATGTCCAATTAATTAATACTTTTTCTAATTCAGTATCAAAACTAACTAATGTCATTTAAATCATAAAAATATATGACTAGTCACTCGTCCAATCCTCAACAAGATTAGTTCTTGGTTTCATTAAATGTTATAGTAATCAAATTTAGAATGTGCAACATTTGAGGAAAATAGTACTTCGAATCTATCTGAAAATGCCTTCTGTGTGTATGAGTTGGAGGCTTTGCATTTAATGTTTTTTTTAAAGTGATCTCTTGTGATAATGCCTCTACAATCGAGACATACTCTTTGCCTTCTCATCACACAATGCCTAAATGAGAATGACAATTTTCTAAGTGAGTGAGCCATGTTACCAATTGATCTTAAATGGCATCGAGTAAGGAAGGCATGCCAACAAAATCACATGACATAATGATATACTTAACAGAGACTTCACATTGTGCCTAATTTGAAAAGCTGAGATACTTGATTGACCACAAGATTTGAGTACAACATTCTAAGGGGGAAGAAAGTTCAGGTACTTGCGATATCATGAGACTTGGCTATAATAAAACCATTATTTATTGTGTTAGGCACTACTTGCTCCAATACACAAAAAAGGTATCGGCACTAGAGGAGCATGAATTTTTGTCTCCTTCAATATCACCTGAACTTTTGTCCTTGTTCAATCGAGTATGAAATGTGACTTGAACTAATGTGTATCAACACGGCCTACTTGTTCACATGTGACTCGCCTATTCGGCAAAAGTGTTGAGAAGGATTACCAAAGGAAACTTGAATAAATTAAAGGATGTGCTTTCTATTTTTCATTTTCATGTTCTCTTTCCTCGTATGTTTTGCCAAAATCTTTTTCATCCACAAACGCTCCATCACCTTCTTCCTTGTTGCCATCGTCTACCATCGTCAGTATTTGCAGCGGGACCTCAATTAACGATCACAACCTTCGTTCAAGGTCAATCAACAAAGTTAAGTAGTGGTGGTTGTCGGCAATAGGCAGAGATAGTCTTGAGAAATTATTGGGGGTACAAGTGGGATGCCTCATTTTTATGCAAGTCTATTTAAAGAGTGACACGTGTCAAAAATTTTGAAAACCCCCCTCTCTCTCCCTTTATCTCTCCTTTCTTATGCACCTCTTGTTTCTCTTCCTCACCATGTCTTCCTTTATTTCCCTTTCCTTTTTGATCCTTTCTTTCCCTTTGGCTTGCAGCCAGTGCTTGGCCATAGTCAGTGACCAACCATAGGTGAGAGCTGCTTTTCCTGGATTCGACGAAGGCTCAATCTAGATCTAGAAGTTGTGCAGGAAGGGTGATGACATTGGAGCCACGAGAGACCTCGAGGATGTAGGGGCTAAGAGAAGGCTTGGCGTTGCAAAACAATAGGGGGGCTTGGGCTTATTCTTGGACCCGTGTGGGCGGTGGATGACCTGTGGAGGGAGGGGATGATATTGGAGCCGCAAGGGACCTCGAGGAGGCAAGGGTTGAAGGAGGGCTCGAGGTTGCAGGTAATGGCAATGGGAGACTTGGGCTTGTTCTTGAACCCGGGGGTGGCCGTAGGGGCAATGGACAACCTCAATAGTGGAGCCATTGTTGGAGTGTGGATTAGTGGATGAAATGATGGTGAAGGCAACTGACTAGGGCGTGGTTTGCAGGAGAGGGGGAGAGAGAACAAAGAGTAGAGGATCGCATGAGAGGGAAAGAGATAGAAGAAAGCATTTCTCACATGTGGGCTCAAATAGGACACGTGTTGCTCATTAAATGGACTTGCGCAAAAATGACATGACCCAAGTATTTTTGTCTAATGTTTTTTTTTTTTCGAGGGGGAGGGGGAGGAAACAAAAAAGTAAAGTGACTTGTCAAAACCAATGGTCATCGTATCAGCATAACGTATCATCACTTATGGAGTAAGTGCCACATCAACACTTCCCAACAAAGAATTTAATGGATGGATCACATCAAGCACAATTCACAAAGTTGAAACTACTCGATAGAAACAAAAAAGTTTACCTTATTATCGTGCAAGTTTCACGTGCTAAAGTTTCAAATCCCCAACCTCTTAAATTTTTAGAGCTCTTCAAAACTCCAGCCTTCTAAGTTCCTTCAAGGAATGTCTTCTGGAATCTGAACCCATCGACATATAATGTCATTTGATTACTTTTATTTAAGAGTCTTAAGTAATAAATTATAATTCAACTAGTTTTTATTAACTGGTCAATCCCTATTTTAAGTCGCCCAAAGATGGAATATTGCTTGTAATATGCTCACACGTATACCTCAACAGATAATATATAGTATGAAGAAAAGACAATCCATCACTCTTCCAAATGCTAAAAATATATAGATAGTGCTAAAAAAGGGATTACGAAAATAATGTGGTAAAATCGATGGACGAATAAATAGGGCATACTGAACACTCGAAAGAGTTGGCCTTGTCATGTAGTGAATCGATTGTTTTATAAAAAGAAATAGAGCATAGACCACCAATGTGTTTTAATAATTTGACACAAGTGGATACGCGAAACCTTTGGCTATCATGTAATTAACATTGCCTTTTTTAGCGTATGCTGTGGTTACTTTTTCATGAATTGACATTTGTTTCTCTAACATTCCCTTTTTTCATTGATGGAAGCGTATCATGTAATACATTAGACACAAGCAGGCCAACAGGCTCTGCGATAGTCCTCCTTAGACTTCACCCATGTCTACCAAAACGAACACATGTACTCATTTTCATATATGAGGCTAGAAACTTGCTTTTCAGTGCGAGCTCAGACTAAATCAATTTTGCAAAAACATCCATGGCATCGCGAGGAAGCCCCAGTGACGCAACCAACTCATCGCTCTCCGCGCTATGAGAAGAGACCTAGACGACGTTGTGGGGTACAGTAGCTGGTGCCACTTGGAACGGCCTCCCAAACCCGAAATCGTCTTGTAGAAAGGGAGCCGACTCTACTTGCTGATGCAGCAAGTGTTGCCCTCACGATCGACCACGACCGTGTTCATCTCGATGTGGTCAACGGGCGATCGTATGTAACTGTCGGTGACGTATCGGAGCGCCTCGTGCACAGTCTGGACAGCAAACGAGAAGGGCTTGTGAATCAGTTCACTCGCTCTGCACTCTGCACAGGACCAAACAAGGCCAGTCCCGAAGTAGCCGCTCGGCAACGGCGTGTTGAACTTGGACCGACTGTTGACTGCAATGAGAAGCTTTGCTGTTTCATGAGGATCGATTCTGAGAGCTTTAATTCACAAAATCCACACGAGCGCCGATATGACTTCGAAGCTCGTAGGGACTATAGAGAAGCCATCGTTGGTTGTGATTGTGGACACTTTCTTGAGTTTTACGAGAGTGAGTGGCTCAAAGCAGAATGATTTGTAAACAAGGGGCTTGGTTTGGAGGTTGACTATGCATTCGGGACGCCGATCCATCGGAGCATACTCGTGGTGGGGGAAATCGACATGTAAAGGTCACCACGGGCACAATACCAATCGATTGAGAAAGGGACAAATCGAAAGCGGCTTGGCTCGAGCCACATCAGTCCAACAAGTTATGAAGTCCGTGAGGGCTTTACCATCGACGACGACGTGATTTATGAGAATGCCGAGGGTGATCCCTCCGCACTTGAATGCTGTCACCTGGATTATACGATAAACTGTAAGCGGGGATGTACAGAAGTAGGTCATATTCAAACGGGCCCTCTAATAAAAAGAAGTTACTCAGTGAACCAGTATTATAAAAGCATTACCTGCACTGTCAGCAAAGGTTTTTTCCAATATGGTTTGGACTCCATCGCTGTTGTTCGTGAGTTATCGCAACATTGGCGGATCGATGATGCTGATGTCGCCCAGCATTCCGATGTCATCCTCCAACATCGCTTTGACGAACGGGACACCTTCTCCCGTGCATCTCACCACCATCTTCCCGTCACTCCCCACGACGTGTCTCCCTGCAAATGGATAGAACTTGACCAATACCTCGCCCAGCGATTCTCTGAGCATCTCGATCGCAGCTACATGAAGACGAACAGACACTGGGAGGAAGACAAAGCCAGTGAATACTTTCTCCCCGAGCGGTGAGGTGGTCGGGGAGAAAACTAAAAACTAAAAAGTAATATTTTCTCCCCGAGCTACCACGGTGACAGTAGGAAGACGAAGCGGCCAGATCTGGCTGGTAACCCGAAGATGAAGACGAACAGACGCTGGGAGAAAGACGAAGCCAAAGACGAATTGAGGAAGATGACAGAGAGGGTGACTTGGTTTGGATATGCAGTTGGCCTGGACACGGTGTTGATGCCGATGACGGCGGGAGGTGCACAGGTCAAGCTGGTGGTGTGGACAAGGGAGGAACAGAGGAGGAAGAGAGAGAAAATGGTGGAATGAGATCATTTCTATTTTTTCATTTAATTCCGTATCAGCAAATATGTGTCAAGCTGTAATCGGATGGAATCAAAATAATACGAGCCACATCAGTTGATGACGTGGTGAGAGCAAACCACTGGATATTTCCTCGAGCTGGGAAGAGAACCGGGGGAGAGGAGAGGAGAGGAGAGAGAGAGAGAGAGAGATCCGGTGAGTGAGACCGGGAGAGAAAGAGGGAGTGACCTCGAGAGGGCTTCTTGATCGGCTGAAAACAGATGGAGAGAAAGGGCGAGGGCTGCTTCTCGAGGGGTTCGGCTGAAAACCAGGGATGGCGAACGCTGCTCGAGAAGGAGACGGTGAGAACTGCTAGTGGGAGCCACACAGAGAGAAAGAGCAAGCTCGAGAGAGGGTGAGCCAGAGGGAGGCTGGTTCTCGGAGAAAGAAAGAGCGCGAGAGAACCGACTGTGCTCTCGACATCTTCGGCGGCGGTAGCGTTCCGGTGGCGGAGCAGGTGATGTCGCGGCAGTGAAGGACCGGAGGGGGGGCTGGTCAAGCGCGCTCCTCTCTCGCGCGGCCGCAAGAATCGAACGGGGAAGGTTCGGAGAACAGAGGGCAATCCGAGCGAGAGTCGAGGAGGAGAGTGAAACTCGAGAGCGAGAAGGAGTTCTCCAGCAGCTCTGCCGCGCCTGAACCCTCTCCGACGATCTTTGGCCGACGCCCTCGAGCACACCACCTTTCGCTCCCAAATCTCTGCGTCGCGGGTGAGTTTCTTTTTCGGTTTGAACCTCCCTTGCCCGAGGATTTCGGCTCAATTTGTCACGAGCTCGCCCGCTCGTTCGCCGTCTCCGAGCCGGCCGATGAGGACCTGAACAACGTAAGAGAGGGAAACATTGGAGAGAGGGGCGTGGAGGGCAAAATGGATGAGGAAGGGAAATCAGAGATTTTGGGCTGACCTCTAGGCGATGGGATTAGTAGGCTTTGGACTCAAGTTGAAGCTTGGCAAATGTGGGCTAGTTTTGGTATTTAGTTGAGCTTGGGCTCAGTATAATTATTTCAAAAGGTGGGCTTAGATAAGTTTGAAATTGAGCTTGTTGAAAGCCTGGTTCGCCAAACCCACGGGGTATTAGACGGCAGCTTGCTTTTGACCGGGCCTTGGGGCCCAGCCAGAGTCCCTATTTCAGAATAAAAAATTATTTTTATTAAAGATTCGAAAAAAAAAACGATATAAAAATTAGAAGAATTAAAAATTTTAAAATTTCCGAAAAATTAAAAAAAAGCTTCTGAAAAATAGAATTCCTTGGAAAAAGCTTTAAAATAGTCTTTTGGGAAGTCTCCTTAAAATTGTGGAAAATCATTGATAAAAAGATCATGCTCAATATTTAAACAAACTCTTTGGGCTTTGCCATAGGATTTCAATATTTCCTTTTTTGACACAAATTATCACTTGATTACCTTATATAGATATTGTCGTTTACACTTAGTCTAGTTAGGAATGATATATTTCTTATTTATTAACGTTAAATGCTCACGTCGCCATACAATTTATTTGAGGTCCTTGGTTGCTAGTTGCTATTGTAATAATTACACACCTGCATAATCACTTCAAATATTAAGGATAGATCTAAAATCAATTCAACTGCTTGATAAAAATCTTTTTGTGAAATGAACAACATTACCAAAAGGGCACCGACTGATTAATTAATGTAACCAAGTTCTCGATTCTATGGTATCAGGCCTATTGTGGAGTTGAAATTGGCATTGCTTTATACGGTCTCAGGCCTATTGTGGAGTGTACTTCATTGTGCAGTCGATTGACTACATTATAAATTCTCCTGCAAAGATGGATTACATGTCGGCTGGTGATATGTCATCCCTATAGTTTCAAGAAGAACTACAAGAGGAGTTGCCACCCATCACTCCTTAGCCGAGTGAAGACGTCGCCATCCAACCTCGGGGAGTCTTTACCAAATCTGGCCTCGTTAGATCACTCATCACCCTCAAGATCTATCAGACACGACAATCATTCGTGGCATGCGAAATGAGAGTTGGTGAAATGAGAGTTGCTCATGAACTGTATAACATCATTAGTAAGTTCCTCCAACGAAAGTGCTTCCTAATCCTCTGCTTTTTTCAGATTGGCAGTCACTAATTTCTTAATGCAGTGTGTTAGTTATGTTGCTTTAAGTAAATTTCCACGCAAACTATCCACTCCATGATGATAATGCATTCAAACTTATTTTCAGTTTGATCTTATGATGGTATCAACATAAGCAGAGAAAAATGAGATAATTCAATGATACATGCTCAATATAATAACGTTGGCGCAGGATGGGACGATTGTTATTACACTAATTTCATCGGCTTGTAATATTTGGTATTAGCCTCATAAAGCTTCATGTCTTCTCCGTCCTTTTCCTACCTTCTTTTGTTTGAAAGGGAAAACAATCATTAGCAAATTTTGGACAAGACTCTCGTTCTGATGTAGTAATAGCTTTGCTATTCAATGACTCTTTGCCCTCAGAAACTTTGATGGGTGACCTATCATTGCATAGCTTAAACGTTATTCTCTAAATTGTCCCATTTGGTAATGAGTGTAATTAGTCGATTATTCATCTTGTCAAATTTGATTTGTTAGTCACGTGCTCTACTATTCTAGGGGTTGAATTAATTATCTTGGGTTTGCTTTGCTTCATAATTATTAATATCAATATTACGTGCTGTTCATTCTGTTCTAATGCAGGGTAGGAAATTGGTGAGCTTCGAAGGCTCACTCCTAGGCAACTTCTTCGTTGATGATGGGACATGTGCTGCATTGTTTTTGTATTCATGTATCTTATGACCACAGATTAGCATAGGGACTCTGGAAATACAAATCATGGAGATCTGAGGTAGTGACTTTGTGGATTTTCGACACTAAATGTGGGGAAGAAAAAGGACATAGTTACATGGAGGTACCGAGTCACAAGTAGTGATAAGCACATAGTTACTTTTTGCTTCTCCTAAATGTGTTGCTTAATGAATCCATCCGGAATACTTTGCACATTTACATGTTTGAATGATCAAGCTATGAAATTATATAAGTGAAATGAGAAATCCAAAGATAAAATTGGAGGGCAAAGAGCAAGAAGGTAATGATTTGAAGTTGAAGAAATCCAATGATAAATTTATCCGTTTGAAAGTGCTCGAGGATGAAAGAAATTAATAGCTAACATCATTTTCTAATACATGTTATTAATGAGTATCATTTTAGTATTCTATTGGATTATATATAAACACAATATAGATAGAAAAAAAAATCTCCAACAAGTGCACATCAAACATTGAAGCGGTCATGGTATTGTAAGTGCTAGCAACCATAATTGAGCTCATTCATTTCGCAAAAAATAATTTTTAGGAAGATATTTTCCAGATTTTCTAGTGTTCATTTTATAAAAATGAACTAGACGGTGAAAACATTTTTATCAATGAAAAAAATCTTCTAAAATAAATGATTTTTTTTTTTTTTCACTTTTAAGTTTGGAAAAATATTTTCCTCACTTGTTCTCTCTTATCTCATACCCTTATGATCCTTCCTATCTTTCTTTTTTTATTTTTTTAAATTGAATTTTTAATTATTTTCTTTTTCTTTTCTTTTCTTTTTTTTTCCCTTGTGTCTTGGCCAATTGTCACTTAGGGCTTGCCAGATTGGCAAGCTATGCTCACCGCTCAACGATCAAGCATGCCTTTGCTAAGCAACAAGCTTGCTCGCCAATCTAGCAAGGCCCAAGGCCTTGAGCTTGAGCCTCTCTAGGTTAGTGAGCGTGAGCCTTTGGCTCGTTAGCTTGTTGATTTGGTAAGGTTGAAGGCCTCAAGCTTTTCGGCCGTCATGTGGCCATGATGATCAACTAAAGAAGAAGGAGAAGGAAAAAAAATACAAGGAAAATTAAAAAAAAAAAATAGAAAGAAAAAAATAGAAAGAAAATGAAAATAAAAAATAAAAAATTTGTTAAAATGTGTGCACAAAGGAAATCATTTTGATTTTTCCAAACCGAACGGTGAAAAATATTTTCTAATTCATGATTAAGTTTCAAGCAAACACCATAAAACATTATTATTTTCCTAGAAAATGATTTCCTAGAAAATATTTTTCAAAAATGCAATATTTTTTTATGAAACAAATGAAGCCTTAGTAGATGTTGGTGTAAAAAATTGTTTAATTGACTAACCATGAATAGATATTTGCTTTGCCATGCGTGTCATCTAAATGCTCTTTGCAGACAATTGTGGCTGTAAACAAGAAGAATTCAAGAGAAATAAGATCCTAAAGCATTGAAGCTCTTCAAAAGTGAAATAATGAAAGATAAAATAATCATCAGCTGATAAATTTTCTTGTGATGATAGTCCAAAAGTTTTGCTAAGTCAAAGTTGTCGAAGTCTTCTTGCAAATCTTTCAAGTCCAGCTTCTCAATTTTCATCTAGCAAGCTTCCTTTATGGAGAAAATGAAGAGTGTCGATTTTGCTCTATAAGTTAGGACATAAAGTGGCCAAACTAGCCTCAAATTAGGGTCTAAGCTTGTGTGCTATCCACCAGCTGACATTTTCCGACAACTTAAATAAGGGTAATTTTGTCCAAAATTTATAATTTAGTAGTATTCATGTATCAGACTGGAAGGTAAGATAATACATAGGTGTAACTAAAATTCCCAAATGAATTAGGATTAGGTTTTCCCTTATGATTTCACTTTTTCTGGTCACTCCAATCACACTACTTGGAACTCCTCCATTTCTTCCTCTCCTCCCTCCTGCCCTCAATAGCATCGTTGCCGCTGTTGGGAAATCCAATCTCTAATGTATCCGAGGATCGGGGGCCAACCTGGCAATGCCACCGTAGTCCTAACAGTAGGCCGTTCCTCCTCTTTTCACCACATGGCTCCTCCCCCCTCCTCCTCTACCCGTTAGTTTTCTTAAGCCGCTTTTGATGCGAAATTGAAGTCTTGAAATTTGACATTTGTCAATCCACTTTCGATCAATGCTAGATTCAATGGTTATGATGTTGCCGCAAAATTCAACATCAGGGTTGCTGCGAAACCGAAGTATTAGATTAGATCAGTTGAATGAGAATCATTCTGTAGCTCATTCCAGTGGCTTCACAAGCAAACCATAGTGGTTCTTTATCTTATGTCTAGGGCTAGAGTATTTTATTCGATTTGATGCAGATTCTGTCACTCTTGAATTATTATGCTACCCACCAAGGAACGTATTGTATCCATAGTGGAAATGAAATCTAGTAGGATTTTTTTTTTTTTAGTCGGTGAAATCTAGTAGGATGTACTGTTATGGATTTTAACCAACTCATATCTCATTTTTTGAGACAATGAGAAAATGATTTGGGCTTCTAGCTACAAAATTTTCATCCGTGGGGTCATAATTAATTGGAACGCATGTTTGAGTGAGATATAACTACGCCTAATTATGAGACGAAATTGTGTGGCATGGAATGTGACATGTTATAACAATTTAGCCTTATAATCGTAACCCCTATGTAATTGTTTGAGATATGAGTTGAGGCGTTCCAATTGTTGAGTGTTATTACTGCATATATCTGTTATATAAAATTGTATTGATGTGCAGGAATGAATTGAGGTAAGGTGAGTCTTATTGGTTGTGTGATTAGGTTGCCTCTAGGCATATTTCTTTCATAATCGGGGTTTTGGGCGTGAACTTGCTGACATATTGTCTCACCCATTGTGGGTTTAATCTTTTTAGGTTCATAGATGGAGGTGAGACCTGTGCGTTTTAGGCAGCCGCAAGGGTATAGCGAGCAGAGTACCATCTTCCGTATCCGCGGGAGTCCCTGGACTCGTGAGCTCGTCGTGACCACAGTCTTGGTCGATGAGAGCCTATCTCAATGAGCTCCTCATCGATTCAAGGCATGGTTTCGTCACATGCCTAATGGGGAACTGGAAAGTCCATTGGATGGTTTCGATGCACCCGTCGTTGAGGGTGAAGAGGTAGCCAACCCACTTGACATCGACATCCCCGACGGTGTCGTGATAGATCCTGATCCCAACTAGATAGGGTCCGGGGTAGGGTTAGCTAAGTGGTTCTTTTGGGGCCTTGGCTTTTGTATACAACCTTGCAAGCTGGTTTGGTTTGTTATGAAGTATGTTTGGTTTTCTTGTACTTAATTAGTACGTCCATGATGGGGTGCGATTGGAGCGCATTGTTTTGTCTTGATATCCTACAATGGAAAGACATCCTTTGAAAAAGGTATGACGGAGTTGTATAAAAGTCTTTTGAAGATAACCGTTGGCACGATTGGCAGAACGTACACTCAGAAAGAAAGCGTTATCATTTTCTTTCCCCTTTTCCATCAAAGAAAAAGAAGGCGTTCAATTTTTTCTTTACAAGAACAATTAGCATTTACGTTGTGAAAATTGGATCTTTTCCTCGTGATTACATTCAGACCAACGTGAGGTAATATTATTCGTGATTCATCCACAATTCAACGTTCATTTTGGGGCAAATTGTTGACTATGCAATGAAATCAGGTAAGCTGTCTTCTGCCGACTTTCTTCCAACATTGGTATTAGAGCCCGGTTGTGATTTATGCCTTGTTTTCATCGAATTTTCTCATTTATCACTTGATATCAAGATCAAGAGATTGAATTCTACATTGTTTGGTGTTTATTGCTCGGAAATGCAATCTGAATCTTTGAAAATTGAACTGAAGCGAAGAACAAGTTTGGGGTCGCGTACATCCATACGGTTTTGGCCACTTTTCAGAATATTTTTTCAGCCAAAATAAATTTTTAAATATGAACGGTGAAAGTACTCATTGAGACGAGTCCAATAGGGGGTCGAGCGTCGCTAGAGAAAGCTGGACACGCTCACACGCGCGGCTGGAAGCTGTTGCGTGTGGGCAAGCCCAGCGTGTGACGTCATGCGCGCGTCAGCAAAACGATGCGTTCTGACCTGCGACTCAACCCGACTTGATCATTGACCGGTCAACCGCTAGATGACATCATTGATGATGTCATCGCCAGCGACAGTTGGCCGACTGGTCACTCGCTAGCAACCTGACTTGCGACTTGACCCGACCTGACCATTGACCGGTCAACCGGTCCGACGGTCAAACTGGTCAAATCAGTTAGATCGGTCAGATCGGCCATGAGCCGTTTGGCTCACTGCCGCATGTGTCACACACGCCGCATACTCAAGCGATGCGTATGGGCACGTGAGAGCTTTGATTGGAGCGTGATTGGTGGCTTTTGCTTCGTATGGTTGAGCTTTACACTATGGTATAGTTAATTTTTATTTTTAAGCTTTCTAAATGTATAAAAATGTGTATGGAATCATAAGTACGCGTATTTTTGTGGTATAAATGTATAATTTATTCATTTGTAACTTGTATTTCCTTATTTTTTAGGAAATACAATAGCTAGCCTATATGAGGTTGATGTTATATATGCTATGTTGAGCTTGGTTCGATGATAGCATGTATATAATTTAATATACTTGCAATTTTCTAGTTCCAAGAAAATTCAAACAATGGTAGGAAATCCTTGTTCTTTCGTTACATGTTAAATTGTGGTTTTGATTGTAATTGCAGCATGTTTGTTTTTTGTACATTGGTTCACATCATGTTATGCTTTTGTGTTAATGGAAAAATGTAGAAATTGCATGAGGTCATGTAATTATTTTTCATAGTGGGAGTTCTCACATAGAACTTAAAATTTGCGCAAATTAAACTAATTAATGATCATAGAACAATTGTACATAGAAGTTGATTGGGACTATAGTGAATTTTCATTTCTGTGTTTATCATTAATTTAGTTTATCTTTACTGCAAATTAAATATGTGTGTTACAATGAAAAGTGTGCTAGTGTTGATTATGCATTTATTATGTCAATGTGTTATAGAAAATTGATTATGCCTTCGGCATCCAAGACCATTGTGGCTAACCTCAATAAGGGTGAGAAGTTGAATGGTCACAATTATGACATTTGATATGGAAAGGTTCAGTACATCCTTGAGGAGTAAGAGGTTTTAGAAACCCTCAACCACAACATGGATGAACCTAAGCATGAATTAATTTGCACAAAATAACAGTCAATTAAATAAATATATCACATAGTTGAAATTAGCACGAAATTCCGGTCACCAGTTTTTCCGATCTAATTTTCAGAAATTAATTAACTAATTAATTAATTATAAAAATTAATAAATAAATGCCAATAAATAGCAAAAATGCAAACTTAGGCCCGTAAAGCCTAATTAACTGCCGAATCGGGTTTGAAAAATTTCTGAACCTATCTAGTTAAATACTAGAGTATAATTACTTACTAATCACACTAATCTAACCACCTAATGCATCATCAACTAACTAATTCGTTAATCCATTCTGACTAACCACATAATCCTAGCTTAGCCTAAACTAATCAATCTTTAAGCATAATTAACTTATTAAGCGATGATTAGTGAGTTAAACTCACTTAATTAATTATCCGAGTCAGATCAAAATAACGGGGGAGCAGCGGGGGTCGGGAGTGGCCCAAAAACGGCCCAAATAATGGTTGGAAACCCACTGGTTTCAACTTCTGTAGTGGTGCTGGTCTTGGTCGAGAAAGGTAGCTCTAGTGGCCGGCTGAGGTGAAGACCGGCGAAGGCGAGTGGCAATTGCGGTTGCTGGTCCAGGCAGAGGTAAACAGCTGCTCCAGCGACCACAACGGCGACGCTCAGCTTCTTGGTGATCTGTTGGTTAGGCGAGATGGGCAAGACGACACAACTGGGATGACGGTGAGGCGCGACGAGCAGGCAATCATGCGGGGGTAACAAGTGGGTGCGAGGGTTGTGACGGTGGCTTCTTGGCTCTGATGGGTGGCTGCAATAGCGAGGGGGCTTGCCGGTTCATTCCTCTAGCCTTGTTGGGTGGTTTTGGTAGTTGGAATAGAGGGAAAAGGGGGCTTCGACGGCTTAAGGAGTGAGATGGGGACCGGCTTGGGCTGGTGGGATCACTTTGGTCTTCACTTATCCCTGACTGGCCCCTCATGTGACATCTTGAAATTTCGTTTTGTTTTCAATTAAATTAATCAGGTATTTCATCGACGCACCTGTAGTATTATTCTTAGAGCTGATCACTCATGAGATAACTAGACGATTTAGGGAAGTCATTAAGAGATTTCAATGCAATAAGACTTGAGGATTTGACTAGGAATCGGCTACTCGACCGTGCTCATCTGTAGAGATCATTACGACACAAATATAAGTCTATTAGAAATTAGAGGTAGGTCGGTTCGACCGAGATGTGTGGTTAAACGTGGGTAATTCCACCAAATTGAAAAATTCTCGTTAACCGACACTCGGCTGATTTTTCTATCGTTTTGATACCCTATGTCTGTATTTGAATCGTCGAAATTTTTACGACTACCGAGAGTCGCCAATGTGTCAAAGAAGTCTATTGTGACTCGAAGAAAATCAAGCACGGGTTATTTGTACAAAAAAATTTCTAAAAGCTACCCGATCACTTAGATCACGCTACAAACGCATCAAAGTGAAATTAATCACGAATTTGAATTTGATTTCAGAAATTAAAATTTTTTTCATGTCACGAGTTATTTTAGGAACATCAACTCAGCTTTTGAAGAATTTTTTGCAAACTGAAACTTTTTGAGAAAAAGTCATCACATGGCCGTTTTTGTCCAGAAAAGTCCAAAGACCGTTTTTGATAGTGAAATTGGGAAGCAAATGGGATTAATTGATGATGAAAAATACCAATTGGATCAATAAAGCGTTGGTTGAAATTATAGAGGCCAAATTAGGTTGATTTAAGAAGGATTGAGTGTCCAATTGGAGGAAAATCTAAGTAAATTCGTAGCCCCCCACCACCCATAACTTTTAGACCATCCCAAGCTTCTAGAATGGAGCATTGGTGGTTGATTTGTGGCCAAGGGACTAGCTTGCGGTGGGCAATGGTCAAGGGAGACACGAAGATGAGGTAGGAAGCGAAGGTAGGGCCCTTGGCCCCTCTCTCTTTCCTCTCCCCCTCCAACTGGCCGACACTCCTTCCTCCTCCTCCCTTTTAGCCATTCGAACCCCAGTAGCTAAGGAGAAACTGTGGAGCAGCCCTCATCCATCACACGCCATCGCTAAAGCCACCAGAGCCGCTTGCGACGCCACTGCCGCCCACGCATGCCCTCCGCCTTGCCACACCATCGTTCTCGCCCCAGCCTATTGCCCGAGCACCATCCAGTGTCATAAGCTTCAACAGGAGTCCACCCAGCCACTTTCGACCGCCGTGGAGCCCCGCCTAGGCTTGATTTGACCCCCTCAGTCCATCCCCACCTCAATCGAGCCTCTATCTTGCCTTTTTAGCCGCAAACTAGCATTGAACAGAGGCTGAAATCAATGGGTTTCCAGCTCAATGTAGGCCTTTTTTGGCCCGCTTCCTGACCCCAAAAGCCAAGCCCACTTTAGAGAAGATCGAGCCTCGTCGCGTTCTTGTCGAATTGAATGGAGAGGTTTGATAAACAAGTGAGTTTAACTTATCAATCCTCGCTTAGTAGGTTAATGATGCTTAAAGGTTGATTAGTTTAGGCTAAGTATGGATTAGGTGTATAGTTAGATTAGATTAGCAATTTAATTAATTGTAATTGCATATTAGATGGTTAAAGTAATGTAGTTAGAGCCTAAACAAGCTCTACTATCTATCTAGGGTAGTTCGGAAATTTTCCGGGCTTGTCTCGGCTTCCAATTAGGCTTTGCAGGCCTAAGTCGCATTTTTGGCATTTATTTATTATTTTCCATAATTAATTAATTAATTATTTATTTTCCTGAAATTAGACTAGGATAGCCGGTGACCGGAATTTCGTACTGATTGTAGTAGTGCTTTCCATTTATTTAATTGATTGCTATTTAGTGCAAAGTGGCTGTGTTTTGTGGAATTGGGTATTTATCCCAAATTTTATTTAATTTTAGTAATTAATTGGAAAATCACTGGGTGTCGGTCTACAGCAGAAAAAAATCTATTTTGGGACTGCTGAAACTAGTGGAATGTTCAAAAGTAAATTATGGTATTTTGGCTAAGGCCGACCGTGTACCCACATACGAGTATTTTTATCAGGTATGATAAAAATTGAGAAGGAACTCGGTGACTCTATATGTCATCTTGAGAAGGAACTCGGTGACTCTATATGTCACCTTAAGAAGGAACTTGATGACTAAACATGGCATCTTAGAGAATGAACAGTATACTATTCATTACCTCTCGAGGCAAGCTACTATCTATTTTCAGCTTAGAGTAAGCTGTCCACAAGATAGTCGAACTTTATAGATATTATTAATTGAGATGACCGGGGAATGGTCTTGTTGACATGTAATCAACTGAGTTGATTTATCGTTGATTCAATCTGTCTTGTTGTGTTGTAATGATTGGTTGAAAATGTCAACTTTACTGACTTGCAGAAAGGAACAGAGGCAAATGTAAGACTTTTGACTCGTGATTGTGCTTAAATAGCCCTTATGGCATATTTTCTTCCTAATCAAGTTTTAGTGAGTTGAACTTGTTGAGACGTAGTTTCACCCCGTTGTGGGATAATATTTTCAGGTCCCTAGGTGGTGGTCATGGAGAATCGGAAGTCCTAAGGTTGTAAAGGTGAAGGGAAGCAGAATCGGCAAACCTGTCAAACTAGTTAGTCATAGGATAGTTTTGTTTTGTTAGGTCGATATTTTGGTAAATTGCCTGGTCTTGTAAATAAACCTATTTGTCTATAAAACATATTTGTTTTAGTTTGAAAAATTCGTGGCCTACTTCTCTATCCCATCTGATTGTTGTCTAGGGATTATTATTTGTTTTCGCATGCGCTTAAAAATGAATGGGTTAGCGATGCATCCTATGACATCGCTATTAATCGACCAAGGAGGGATGGATGTATGCTCAGAGGATCGGGGCATGACACCTCATGCCTAGTTGGCCTCCCTCAACAATTTTCTAGACCACAATGCCCCTTCTAGAAGGCTTGAGGTGGTCCATAAGTCATGGGGGCACACGGATTATGAACTAATTTCCTCCAATTTCTCCTTAAATCCTTCTTGAATTCACTCAATCCGGCCTCTAAAAATTTCCTCGTCAATAGAACCCACTTGCATCCCAATTTCACGACCAAAAACGGTCCTCTGAATTTCAGGACAAAAATGCCTCTACCTT
The DNA here is from genome assembly GCF_016545825.1 of Eucalyptus grandis. NCBI lineage: Eukaryota > Viridiplantae > Streptophyta > Magnoliopsida > Myrtales > Myrtaceae > Eucalyptus > Eucalyptus grandis. The sequence continues at coordinate 16,238,243 of NC_052618.1, read as the reverse complement.
GACTTTTTCCCAAAAAGTTTCGGTTTGCAAAAAAATCTTCAGAAGGCGAGTCGACGTTTCTAAAATGACTTGTGATATGGCAAAACTTTTAATTTTTGAAATCGGATTCAAATTTGCGGTTAATTTCCATCTAACGCAATTTTAGCATGACCTAGGCGACACGGTAGCTTTTAGAAATTTTTAGTGCAAATGACCCGTGATCGATTTTCTTCGAGCCACAATGAACCCCTTAGACACATTGGCGACTCTCGGTGGTCATGAAAATCTCGAGTTTCAAATACGGACACAAGGTACCAAAATAACAGAAAAATCAGTATAGTGCCGATCAACGAGAATTTCGCAATTTAGTGGAATCACCCACGTTTAGTCATACATCTCAGTTGAACCGACATATCCCTAATCTCTAATCGATTTTTAACTGTGTTGTAATGATCTCTGTAGATGAGCACAGTCGGGCAATCGATTTCTAGTCAAATTCTTAAGTCCATTACATTAAAATCCCTTAATGGCTTCCCTAGATTGTTTAGTTATTTCATGAGTAATCAGCTCTGAGAACAGCACTATAGGCGTGTCGATGAAATGCCTGATTTATTCAATTGAAAATAGAATGAAAATCCAGGATGTCACACATTATGTCATCCCTATTAGGTGTATAGTTTGAGCTCTCAAGTGTAAGTGTACTCACTGGTCGCACGGCTTACTTGTCAATATGAATTATTTTATAAAATTGATGAATGTTGAATGCCTTATATTCTTGATAAAGCATTATCAAGCCCATCATGTTTGAGTGGGAGAAGTTGTACTTAATTAGTACGTCCATGATGGGGTGCGATCAGAACGTACCGTTTCGTCTTGATATGCTACGATGGAAAGACACATTTTGAAAGGGTATGAGGGAGTTGTATAAAAGTCTTTCGAAGATAACCGTTGGCACGGTTGGTAGAACGTACGCTAAAAAAGAAAGCGTTATCATTTTCTTTTCCCATTTCCATTAAAGAAAAATAAGGCATTCCATTTCTTCTTTACAAGAACAATTGGCATTTATGCTGTAGAAATCAAATGTTTTCCTCGTGATTACATTCAGACTAACGTGAGATATATTGTTCGTGATTCATCCGCAATTCAACATTCATTCCAGGGTAAATTGTTGACTGCGCATCGGAATTAGGTAAGTCGTCTTCTGCCAACTTTCTTCCAATGGTTGTCTAACTTTTCTATCACATGTCTATTGTTGTCAAGGGATTAGTTAATTCACTTCCGCATGGGCATAAATCGTTTGGGTCGGCGACGCGTTCTAAGAGCATTGCAAATTTAGTCGACCACTGAGGAATGTGCGTGTGCTTGAGGTTCGAGGCGTGACACTGCCCTCACGATCATCAGCAAGGTTGGCCCTTGCCCATGACTATCGAGGGCCACCGAGCCCTCATTGGACCCAAGCAAGGCTGATTCTTGCCTAATCTAGCGAGGGCTTGTAGGCTCTCATTGGCCCTTAACAACGGCTAGCGAAGGTAGCCGAGCTCATGCTAACCCTTATTAATGGCCGACAAGGGTTGTTGAGCCTTCACTAGTGGTTACTGGCCCTCTTTGGAAAGCAAAAAAAAAAAAGAGTGAAAAAGAAAATAAAAGAATAAAAAATAATTTAAAATTAAAATTGTAATTGGATGAAAATGCCATTGACTAGTCAGAATATTTAGCCAATTAGCGATCGGCGAGGTTGGGCCCTTATCTCAAACAACCATGGCCACTTTCAAGAGTTAGCATATAGAACAAGAGAATACATACATACATACATACATACATACATACATACATACATATATATATATATATATATATATATTCACGACACTTGACAATATTTGCTAGTTTCAAGAGTTATAACTTGTGTCCTTAACTATATGATACGGTGCATAATCCGAAAGTCATCTATCCCGTCAAAATTTGTGCTCTTAGACTATACATTTGTTGCATAATATAATCTCTAGTCAAATTACTAATGAATGAGGTAGTAGCCATATTTTTATTAAATGGGGACACAAGAAGGAGTGGGGACACCCCCATTTACTTAATGTCCAATCAAATTATTGCATCTCCTAGACTTGAGCAACATGTATAACTTTCTCCAATGATAGAGTCTATCTGACAAAAGAATACATGTGGACCCCATTTTTGCATGAATGGTTCAATCATGAGATTGGGTTAGTAATGCATAGCTAGTTTCTTGGAAATAATAACTTAAAGAAGAATACCATAGGAAATGAAAGTATAGAGTAAGAGTTTTGAATGCTATCATCATATCATTCCCTATGTAAGGAACAAGTATTATCAAATCCCTATCTTAGTATTCACTTGTGTGCCTTTTTGTAAGCCTTGCCTTTTGATTCGTTGCTTAGCTAGTTAGTTTCTCCTATATAACATATGGGCAAAAATTACTAAAAAAATTATAAACCTATTGCAATTTTGTCAATACAATCATAAATTTTTCGGCCAATTTAGTCCCAAATGTTTTTGCATTTGTGTCAATTCAATCCATCTAGCCAATTTTGATAAGCTAGTGTTGATGTGGCATTGCCGACACTAATGTGGACTTTTTAAAATAATCTTTTAATAATTTTTTTTCTTTTCTTTAATTTTTTTCCTTTTCACTTAGGACCGGCAAGCTTCCGCAAGCGAGGGCCGGGATACCCTCATTGGCATTAGGCAAGGACGTTGCAACCTCGCCTAGTGAGCGAGGCATCGAGACCATCGTCACCTTAAGGGAAAGGTGGGAAAATTTTAAGAAAAGAAGATAAAAATATAAAAATTCAAAAAATTTAGTAAAATATTATTTAAGAAAGTTCACGTCAGCGCTAGTAGTACCACGTCAATGCTAGTTGTGCCACATCAACGCCACTAGTACCACGTTAGCGTCAACTGACTAAAAATAACTGGTTAGACTGAACTGAAATAAATACAAGAGTTTTGGGATTTAATTTGCTAAAAAAAAGTTTAGAACTAAATTGACATAATTCCAATAGATTTATCACTTTTTTGGTAATTGTCCCACCATGTAGAATCAATTGGAAACTTCTATCAATAGACTTTTTATTTCAAAAGAACATAAAATTCTAAATTAAAAATAAAGAAAACACTCAATAAAACGTAAAATGGCTGTGTTTCTCTCTTTATTGAATTTTGATAGTGTTCTGCCATATGTAATTAATGTTGACTATATCGGAAAATAAGTCTTGACTTTCAATGTACTGCCTCTCCCATTCACATATTTGACGGAAAACGCTTCAAATCATCCTTTTAAATAAATAAAAAATACTTCACTTATAAGGAAAATTTGAAGTATTTTCACTTTTTTTGCCAACAATAGTTGTAAGAATAATAGTCGAAATTTCAAGCAAGAATTTTAAGCCATCATAATATGGATTAATGTGGAATCATAACGGAATGGAATCATACCATACTGGGCATGATTCCTTGCTTAAGCAGAGTTCGAATGAAGGCATTTGTGGAACGTGGGGATATGCTGAAATTGACAAAGGAAAGGGGTAAGTTTCATGAAATTGACAGAGGGGAAGATTGAGTAAGAGGTTTGACTGAAATCGAAGCGAGAGCTAGGGATCTCTGGCAAAAGAAAAACAGGAACGAGGCCTTCATGTTTGCTCGAAGCGAAAAAAAAAAAAAAAAACTGTGTTTATCTGACTATCCTGATTATCCATTAATTATTTACGATACGCGGGACGCACCTTTTTGGCAATTGTAAGAAGCACCATTCAGCTTCGCGTGCAAGGGATACAAATGATCTCTCGTCCATTTTGAGGAAAAGAAGGCAGAGATCCTAGTATGATTAGACCAATCAGCCTCTTCACTCGGGGAGACACACGACCAGTCTTATGCAGACACCGAAATAGAAAGGGAATCCGAGAAAAGCCGAGGGAGAAAAGATACATCGAGAGGGAAAGGGACCCGCGCCATCGATTTGAGAAGGATTTGGAGCCTTCTCTTGTCTTATTCTAGTTGATACTTTCAGATTAGTCGACCAAAAAAAGAAAAATTAAAAGTTTAACTCATGTTTCGCATTCTTTGGAGATCGAACACTTATCTTTTATTGATTAGTTTTTGCACGTAGAGCCTAAGAACTTCCTTCATATCATGGCCATCAGTAGACAAGTCACAACTGAACATGGCCTGATTCGTGATCAGAAGCACAGAAAGAAAAGCTAGAAAACTACAGAGTTTTGAATTCTGCAACTTGGCAAGATCAATTTCCATAAACAGTGTGCTGCGCATTGAATTTTAGTGATTGTTGCCTCATTTCAGAAGGGAAAAGTCTCAGCTGATCATCCTCCAACGCTCGGCTGGTGATCACACATTTCCAAGGGAAACCAATTAGGTTTCCCTCCTTTAGTTTTTTATTTTATTTTATTTTATTTTTTATCTTTTCCAAAAAAAGAATTGGTGAGAAGGTCAACCGGTTGACATCCTTTATCTTCTTCTTTTAAAAAAAATATATATATATATATATATATATATATTTTCCAAGAAAAGAATTAGTGAGAAACCTACTAATAAAAAAGAAAAATTGAGTTGGACTGTGATACGAGGATTAGAACAAATAAATCATTTCAAGCACTAGTTGTTGAAGAAGGATGACATGAGAACTTAAATTTTGAAGAAAAAGATGTTAGGAATCATGTTACAAAGTACAAAAGGTTGAAATTGCAAGAAGGAGATGGGCAAGCACTTTTCAATTATTTTTCAACCATGCAGTTGAAAAATTCCAATTTTTATTATGTGCTTGACTTGAATGATGAGTAGAGACTGCATAATGTTTTTTGGGTGGACGCACGATCAAGAGACGCGTATAGATATTTTGGAGATGTAATCACATTTGATACCACTAATTTGACAAATAAATATGACATGCCTTTTGCTCCATTTGTTGGTGTCAACCATCATGATCAATCAATTTTGTTCAGATGTGGTTTGCTTGCAGATGAGACAACAAACTCTTTCATTTTGTTTTTTAAGGCTTGGCTTGCTTGTATGGCAAGGAATGCTCTCAAGCTATTATTACTAACCAGTGTAAAGCAATGCAAAATGCAATTTCTGAAGTATTTACATTTGCTTGTCATCACTTTTGTTTATGGCATAAAATGCAAAAATTGCCGCAAAAATTTGGGGGATCATCTTCAATATAGGTGTATAAAGTTAGCGATGGAAAGAGCAGTTTATGACTCCCTATATGTGAGTGATTTTGAGATTGCTTGGAAAGAGCTGATTGATGCACATGGACTCCATGATAATGACTAGCTTCAAACATTGTATAAGGAGTAGGAATGCCAATATATTTGAAAAATACCTTTTTTGCAAGCATGCCAACTACTCAAAGAAGTGAGAGTATGCGCTTCTTTTTATTTATTTTTATTTTTTTTATGGATATGTTTTGTCCCTAAATATGAGCTTGCACTCAAGGACAACTATAAAAAAGAAGCTCCTACTGATTTTGATTCCAGACAATCAGAACCTTAGTTGAAAATGAAGTGTTATTATGAGAAGCAACTCTCCTCCATGTGTACCCATAGCATCTTTAAAAAAGTTTCAAGTTGAAGTTGAGATGATGCTGTAGTGCTTTAACGTTACTCAAGTTCACACTAATGGAGCAACACCAACTTTCAGAGTAAAAGAACGTCAAGGTAATCATGATAATGGCAACTCCAAAATTGTCTAATTCAAGGTTTTGTATTGTAGCACAGGCACCGAAGTTGAGGGCATCTGTAGGATGTTTACTTTCAAGGGTCAACTTTTTTGACATGCACTATATGTTCTTCATCACATCGGAGTAAATGACATAATAGGCAATTACATATTGTCTTGATGGAGAAAGGATTTGAAGCGTTCGTACCTTTTGAACTCCATATCTAATGGTGTCAAATTTGACAATCTAGATGAATGGTATGATCGCTTATATAATTATGCTATTTAGATCATACAAGAAGGTTCAAAATCCAGAGAGCGATTTAAATTTATTGCAAGTATTGAAGGAAGCAAATAAAAAGATTTAGATTGCGGACCTCGATCAGGCTGAAGAGCACCCGAACAATTTCTATTAGAATGACACTCGAAGCATTCAAATAAAGGATCCAATCCAACGAAAGAGACTTGGTTGTCCAAGAGAAAATCGATTCAAGAATCCAATTGAGAAACACAAATGAAAAGCATCTACAAAGGTAGATTTGTCTATTTTACATTCAAGATATATTGTTATTATTATCTGTATTAAACTATATACTTTAAAGCTTAAGAATTTTTTCACTAATAATTCTAGTTAACACAACATAATTTTCTCATATTTACTATCAGATTAATAGTACTTTGCAAAACTAATGCACAGAACTTTCTTGTAGGAGAAAACAATCCCTGATTGCTTGACGCAGATTAACTCTCCTGTGAATTTGGATCGCACGATATGAGGTTTCCAAAAAAATTTCCAATAAATATGTAGAATTATTTGGAAATTTATTTCATAGCGTATACTGGTTGAATTAATGTATACAATTGGCTAGGATGAGGGTACAAGGAATTTCATTGATTTTAACACAATTGGTAATTCAAAAGAGATAAGTTACCATAGCTATTCTCGAAATCTGATTTGCAATCAAGAAAGAATCAGGGATTTTCAATCATTGCTGATACGTGTTATTATTTTATTTTGAATTAAAATACCTTACTATAAATTGACTTATTATCTATATAAAATGATATAGCGTCAAATATCTTGTGATCATGTGAATCTTCTCAATGAACTAAACGTTGAAACTATATTAGGTAAAATCTATATACGAATTGATCAAAAATCATTTTTTGGCTTAGTTTTGACTCATGTGATCTTAAGATTGATTTTTAAATTTGTTTAGGTCCCAACACATCTTCATCTACGAGAGTTGGATCAATGGGGCAAATTTTCTTCTCTTCTAATTCATTACTCTTATTTTGTTCTTTTTCTTTACTTCATTTGTTTTATGCATAATCGATATTACTCATCTTAATTTTATGTCACTTGGAGAGTCCTTTTAGAGAAATTTGATTTTGGTGAGGAGACTGAGGAGCCAATTCATTGCATAATGATTTTGTTATTAGTTGCAAAACCAATGTTTAAGTGTTTTTCATCTTTTAAATTTAGTATATCTATATAATGACATTAGCTATTTTTTTAATAGGTGATAATATTTTTTTAGTGTTTTTCATCTTTTAAATTTAATATATCTATATAATGTCATTAACTATTTCTTTTTAATAGGTGATAATATTTTTTTACTTGCAATTAACGATGTTTGGGTTGTATTGGAATTTCAAAGGGTTTTCAAGGATGGCTTTATATCTTATGTGCACAAACATAAGAAATTATCACTTTGATCACTTATTTTTTACTTGTAATTTTTTATCAGGAGGGTTCTCATTAATATTTTTCGGAAAAGATAAAATTTAAAAAAAAAGTAAAGGAGGGAAACCAGTTAATATTCTCACTATTTTTTTTATAGAAAAGATAAAAATAAAGATAAAAAATAAATTAGGAAATCGGTTTGATAAAAGTCAACCGGTTTCCCTTGGGAATGTGGCCATTAGCTGACCGTTCCTCCGTCACTTGACTGAGGGAAGGTCAGCAAAGCCGCTCCCATATCAGGGAGACTAGCATAAACTACCACTAATCTCATGTAGTCTTTCTCTTCGTGAAAGGAGGGGGAAAAAGAAGAAATGCAAAGAAATTCCGCATGATGACGGATAAGGAGCCTTCTCTGGCGCCTTTTTTATCTTTTTTTATTAATCAAACTCATGGATCGGGGATCTTATGTTAATTTTCTTTGCCATGTAAGATTCAACGACAGATCACATCAAACGTCGACGAAGGAGAAAAGTTATCAGTTCACTCCCGTGCGAACATGAGCAAATCAAAAGATTGCGCACGGCTCGAAGTAACTCGAGGATGGTTTCATTACAAACAAATTATGAAAAAGAAGAAGATGATGAAGAAGAAAGAAACCAATCACATAATTTTGCGGACACAATAGAGCCTGCCCTAATAAACCTTGAATGATGGAGGACAGGAATCGAAGGGATAATGCACGAGGAGATTGCCCCAGAACAGAAGCATAAGAAAAGCGAATGTAAGAATTCGCATTACATCCCGTGATTCATAAAAGCTGGTAGATCATCCTGCCAAGTCCATGGACGGAGGCCGTTTTATTCGACAAGCAAACAGCAAAGCGAGCACAGCAGTACATACTTAGTCTACGTCGGTCCCTGAGTGGTCGTTCAATCCTCGTGGCTCAAGGGCGAGTGCAGCAGGTTCGCAAGCGGGCATGTACGGTGGAGGGGCCTTTAGGCTCGTCTCCGGCGTGCCTCCATCTTTCACTATCAAGACCGTGTTCATGCCCCAAGTGAAATGTCGTTCCAGATGACAGTGCCATAACCAGACACCTAGAGGGAGAAAAGAAGGAGGAGGAAGGAGGGATGATCAATCACCGGGATATTGATAAGATTAGATTACCATCTACTTGCGATCGTGCGTACCGGGATTAGTTGCTTTGAATCTGACGGCAACCCATCCGCTCCTTGGGATCGAAATAGTGTTCAGCCGAGGTGGGTCGATCAGGTTGAACGTCTTCGGGTCGGTCTCTGGGTTGTAGTTTCCTCCCCCGACCCCGACCACGTAGAAGGTGTAGCCGTGCAAGTGCATCGGGTGAGCTATCGAGGCGTTCAGAATGTTGGTCCCTTGATACACCATCTCCACCTCTTCGCCATAGTTCAGCACCTTCACTTTGGTCCCCTGGATCGGCTCCGTCGTATTGACTAGAAGATCGTCCGCCGTGAAATTGAAGAACGTCGGTGGCTGGTCAGGGAAGTCGGTCGTGTAGAATCCACTCGTGTTCCTTTAACAATCGTGCGGTCGATGTTATAGCGATATCAAAATACAAAAAAATCTCATTCTGCAATGAGATGCTGTCGATCCTGTTTATATTGCTTGTATATGACCACATCATATATATATATAGTGGGCACATGGGTTCTCCACCTTCTGCGCCTTATTAAATTTCAATCATCGATTTGTGCACATGAAATTCTCATCGACAGTCGAGATTACTTAAGACACCAAAAGAATTATATCGTGTGAAATAGAGAATTTTCACCCCCTCGAAGTGGATGAGTTACCTGTAGTAGGCTGAGAGTACATCAGTGTGCGGGTTGACCCAAGAAATATTATTCAAGCTCGAACCCATCCGCTCACTGGCATACCAAAAGATGTTTATCGACGCCGTGACGTACATTCTGGTACTTATGTCCAGCGGAACATCAATGGGGTGGTCCACGCTGGCTAAGCTTCGAAGTTTCCGAGTAAATTGGATTTGAGCATCGATGTCATAGTAGGATGGGAGGTGAACGGGGAGCTCGGGTTCCTCGGGAGGGGCATAACTCCCGCGGTACTGGAGGATGGCGGACGCGTTCGTCTTGTCGAACTCGGTGAATAGCAGTTTCCCGGAGTTGTACTGCCGAGCGACGATGTAGTAGTGGCCGAGTGACTGATTGGCCACAAGCAGCACGTCGATGGTCTGCCCCGGAGAGATCATGATGTAGTCGGTGACGAAGGGCTTCACGTACCCTCCGTCCATGCCGACAACCACGAGGTTGTGGCTTGCGATGGCTAGGAAGAGCTCCGCATTCATGTCTGCGTTGACTATCCGAACGTGGTAGGTCTTCCCGAAGTCGACATACCAACGGTAGGTCGATTCTGCAACCATGCAAGTAACAAAAAGGAAAAGAATACAAGAATTTGTAACATAGGTAATGGATCTAGGCATGTTCCAATTTGGCAACGTCGTTTTGGACTGCAACATACCGTTGGAGCAGGGGCAAAAGTCCCCTGGCTGGCCATTGATGGTGTATGCATCCGAGGTGGGCAACTCTGTACCTTCAGCCAAGTCATAGTCAACCAGCTCTTGATAATCATCTATGTACCAGGACCCTTTCAGAGAAAAAAAGGAGGAACAAAACGCTTAATAATCCACATCAATTACAAGTCCAAGATACCCTTTTTGTCTTGGAAACCATATCATGAAATCATTTTAAATAGAACATAATGCAGTAGCTCTTCTTTATCTATGGTTAAACAACTCTTTTTTCTCTCCCTGTCAGGAGAAAATACTCGTTATATCCTCGAAATACTTAACTCTTTAAGGTTCCTGCTCATGAGCACGAGCGTCTTATGACATTCGCCTTCCACTATAAGAATTTTAGTTGCTACCAAAATACTAAATTGCGGTATAGGTTCTAATTTATCAGCACTTGAAAGAACTATTGTTCATTTTAGGAGAAAATGGACATATATGAATATGCATAAATGCCTCCTTTCTTCTTGCGGCCTTACCGTTTCCTTCATTGAGAACAAAGGGCAGAGGTGCGTAAATGTGCACCCACTGAGAATGCTCTAGTATGTACCAAATTTCATGCATGCCATGCAAAATGAATCTAAATAAATTTTCTGCGAATTAATTTTCTAGACTTTCACGAATTTGGTTTGCTGAAATTGATTAATTAATGAAAAACACTCGCTTACTTTTAACCTGCTGTATTTTTTTTTTCTTTTGTGGTGTGAATGTCCAAACCCTCATGGGTTCTGCACATCGGTTAGAGTATATATAAAACTCGAAATGGTCGGTCTTATTGAAATGAAGAGGAGGCGGCATGGAAATTTCCGTACATACCAAGGACTAAAACTTCATCTGCATCGGGCTGTTGGAAGGGGTAAGTGCTTCCTCGGCCGGATAAATGACAATTGCGCCATGGACACTCGCACGGGTCCAATCACTATGAGCATGCCACCAAACCGTGCCTTCTTCTGTGGTGAAATTGACTTCATAAGTGAAGTTTGAACCAACTGGAATGGCACATTGTGTTATATACTCCGGACCATCGAACCATGGATTTCTTGGTTGCATAACTCCGTGCCTATTACAAAGTCAAAATAAGCAAACAATTTCCTCTCCTTTTGTCTGCAGTTACATTCAAATATGATTGGCAAACTTTATCATAACCATCTCTCCGTGACACTAGCAAGGGCAAACCTAGCTCAAGAGAAGGTGATCCTCGCCTATGGCTAGCGAGTGCAACCTCTCATCTTTGGCTAATAGAGAGATAGAGATAGAGAGAGAGAGAGAGAGAGAGAGAGAGAGAACCAATGCATAGTGAGGCCGGAGGTTCCACGGTTGTGAACATTGACGTAGACGGTGTCACCCTTGTGAACCTTGATCACTGGCCCCGGAAAACTTCCGTTCACAACCAACATGCTCTTGGAGCTGCACAGCCTCGTGAACACCTTCTCTTCCACCTTAAAATTTATCAAAGAACCACCGATTATACACGCATATATACTCAAACTATAATCCCAGCACTTAAAAAACTATTTCCTTTCGTGATATGAATGAAAAAGAGGAAATGAAAAGCATGAGAAGAACTTCAGAAATGCATGCGTGCATCATTATTCACTCACGACGAAGTCGAGGTATTGAGCCTCCGGTCGGACAGAGGAAAAGCACATCGCCATCAGTACAAATGTAAGCAAAATCCCCATGTCCTTGGACCCCATTTCCCAAACGAAGCAAACGAAGAGAGAGAGATTTTGCTGGGATTTACCCTCCCATCTGTGTGGGACATATATATATACACGGAACGCTCATCCAACTTTCTTGCGATTGTCCCGTCACCAATTCTTTACGCCCTCCTGATGGAGGGAGACGCTGTTGCTCGTGGACGACAAGCGTGGAAGATTGTTTTCCCACCAATGGTAGGTGTAACAGTAGGTGTCAGTTTAGATCATTGGGTTGAGCGCAAGATAAGATAATGAAAACTGACTCACACATTCACGTTTGGAACTATAGTAATGCGAGGGTTAGGTGATTCAAACGAGCTGGCGAATATATGAACTCGCTGTTTTGGAAAGGTCGTGTTGAGAATTCCACCTTGGGGTCGACGTGTGCATATATAGGGGTTAGGTACTTGTTTTAGTCTTCCATCTTTCGGTGCGTTTGGGCGATTTGGCCTCCCAACGTTTATTCATTTCGATCAAGTCTTCCGGCTTTATTGATTTGTGTGATTCGGTAAATTGTTAGTCTTATTCTGTGCAATCGATTTTTCTAACTTTCTCAGTTTGTGCAATTAAATCCTCTAGATTGATTGTTCTCACCGAATCGTCATTATAACAAAAATTGTCACTTGGTGCTAACGAAACACCAAACGAGTGCCAAATTAGCGATAAACGAATTAAGAGAAGAGAAAAAGGAGAAAGAAACCTTAATTTGATAATTTTAGTTACAACAGATAAATAAAGTGTTAAATTATAGAAATCAAGAATGTTAGAGGCTAGGAAAATTGTTCAAAAGATCCTAAATTTATTTTTCAATAGCCAATTCAGTCTTAAACATTTTAATTATACCAATTTAGTCCTAAACTTTTTTAGGATACAGATTTAGTGCTAAACTTTTTGACGAATTACTATTGTAGCCTTCCAAATAAATTTTGATCGGAAATATCTAACATAACCATCTAATTAACACCGATCATATAATAAACTGAGGATTTTATGGACAAGTTTCCCATTAGAGGACTTGAATGAGCAAAACAATACTTAAATGACCAAACCGTCATTTCCCCGATAGTACAAAATAAATGTTAGAAGATGAAATTGTAAATATATTACACCTTAGAGAACTAAAACCGTAATTAACCCCGTATAAATATTGAAAGAAAAATGAAGGGTATTTGCAAAAAGGACAAAAGAAAAAAAGTGAAAATTTCTAAGAATCTATACAAAGCGGTCACGCGAAGTGAATTCGTCGACCAATAGACAAATAAAAGCGAGAGACCGGACCAGTAAGAAGAGTAGGGACCGAGGAAGTACGAGGCATTCAAACGTGCATCACGTGCTCTTTTCCTTCAAGAATTTTGTTTTCGTGATATAAGGTTTTTTTTTTTTTTGGGTCTAAAAACGTGATTTTCATTGCTAAATTGAAGATGCTGAATTACAAAAAGTTTGAGATCCGAACATAATATTAACCAAAGGGGATGCGGGGGATGTGTAACCCAATCCATCGGGAGAGAGCCGGCACGATGGGCTTTAGCAACCTAGTCGGCCGCTTGATTAAATTCCCTTGACTCAAACCAGATAAAAACTCGTGACGAGAATCGCCTTGAGTTTGAAGAATTGTCTTATTGAAACCAGTACCAGACTGACTAAGACTAAGCTAAGAACCACTTTGCTTCTTTCAAGTCAATGGATTTTCACTCTCCACTCCATTTCATCCCTTGCTCGAAAACATGGGGTATGGACTCTTTATTAAAAGGTTACAGACCTTTTCTTTATAATAAATAAAGAGCCAAGCGGATCCGAATTCCTTCTCCATCCGCATCTATATAAAGAAGGGGAAGCACCTTGACTCGTCAACCCCCGACCAAGACGAGACCGGCTCAGAAGGTTAGTGCAATCTGTAATGATGGACCTGGGGGCCCTGGCGTTTCATCCCAGCCCATGATGCATCTAACTGTCAATAAGCTATCTGTTGATAAAAGAACTTGCATATCAGAGGAAAGTACAGCTGCACTTTGGGGTTGCTTCGTGCGTTTCTTTCTTCCTGCTGCCGTTTAACCCACCAAAGTGCAGCCCGCACAGCTAGGGCTTCTGCGATTTTCGTATATAAGTTGAAAACGGCGAAAGAGGAATTTCATGTCTTTCCGAGTTCGAGTTTTGGTACCAAATCAGAACAATTCTTGAGCGCGCATGAGCATAGGCTCACTTGATTGCATTTATTAAATCATATAAATTTTAGGGAGCGGTTTAGCTGACCGTCCCTCAGTCCAACGACGGAGGAACAGTCAGCTAATGGCCAGACTCCCGAGGAAAACCTGATGACTTTGTCAATCGATTTCCCTCCTTTACTTTTTTTTTTTTTAAATTTTATCTTTTTCCAAAAAAATTAATGAGAATCATCCTAATAAAAATTACAAGTAAAAAGAAAGTGATCAAAGTGATAATTTCTTATTTTGTGCACATAAGACTCAAGGTCATCCTTGAAAATCCCTTCAAAATTTCAATACAACGCAAACATCATTAATTACAAGTAAAAATATATTATGACCTATTAAAAAAATAGTTAATGCCATTAAATAGATATATTAAATTTAAAGATGAAAAACAACGAAACGTTAGTTTTGTAACAAATAACAAAATCATTGTGCAATGAATTGGCTTCTCAATCTTTTCACCAAAATCAATTGCTCTAGAAGGACTTTCCAGTGACCTAAAATTAAGACGAATAATATCGATTATGCATAAAACAAATGAAGTAAAGAAAAGAACAAAATAAGAATAATGAATTGGACGAGAAGAATATTTACCCCATTGATCCAAATCTCGTAGATTAAGATGTGTTATGACCTAAACCATTACAAAATCAATCTTAAGATTACACAAGTCAAATTCTAAACCTATTTATTATCCACTTTCTAAACATAATTAACTATAATGAGTCACCCATTAAATATGAGTCCATTTTGACAAGATCTACTAAATTGCATGCTAAGTTTATGTTAGTGATTGCATTTTTGTACAACTATACGTCATCACAATATCTCCCAAGCACTCTCATTGAATAAATCAAGAGGAGTTCCCTTGATATTTAAAAATTATGATGTGAACATGACAAATGGACTAATGCTCTGTGATTCTCCACTACCCTTTCCACCGCAAAACCATGTATTGTTTCGCATTTCTAATTCTATAGTCCAGGATGAATGGGCCAGAGCCTTAAGAAACACCAAGTTCTAGAGATCCTTTCCACATCTTCCCAAGAAACTTCTTGGAATTAATTCTCTATTATAAAAAAATAATAATAATAAAGCCACTAGTCCACGACAATAAGTCATCATAGTCAAACCGAAGTGCAAAAAGGAAAAGGAAGAAAACTTAGAAGTTTCACATTCTGCAACATGGATGCAAGATCAGTTTCCATAAGCAGTGTGCTTCAGTATTAATACGCATTGAATTTTAGCGATAATTGTTTCATTGCAAAATTGTAAAGCTGGAGAATCCAAACCATACCCTGCACATTAATAAGTGCATTAATGATATGGTACAGCTTATTTATTTTTGGCGTGAGGCATGGGCAGTGGGGTTTGGCAGGATCAGTTTCAAATTCTGCAACATGGATGCAAGATCAATTTCCATAAGCAGTGTCCTTCAGTATTAATACGCATTGAATTTTAGCGATAATTGCTTCAATGCAAAAGTGTAAAGCTGGAGAATCCAAACCATACCCTGCACATTGAGCAGTGCAATAATGATATGGTACAGCTTATTTATTTTTGGCGTGAGGCATGGGACATTGAGGTTTGGCAGGATAAAATGGTCTTGCCAAATCTAACAGCTGACATCAATTTTTTTTTTTATTCAACAGGTGAGATTGTGCACGTAACTTTGAGCCTAAAGAAGTAGGGAACTGTGACATCCTGAATTTCGACTCCATCTCGAATATATGAAATGGGTATTTCGTCGGCATGCCTATGATCTTTTTTCTCTGAGCTGATCACTCATAAGTTAATCAATCTATTGGGTGAAGCTGTTAAGGGATATAACGGCGGTAAAATCCCTAAAAATTACCCGGTAGGTTGGATTGGACTAAAATCGTGTTCAATCGATTTTAACCACGAAATTGAATTCGGTTTCAGAAATCAGATGTTCGAGCATGTCACTATTCATTTATAGGACGTCATCTTGTTTTTCAAAGAAATTCCGTTGAGTTCGGGATTTTTATAGAAAATCGATTCGGGCATCGTGAAAAATTAACAGAAATTCAGATTGGCTGAATTGATGAGATTTTCAACTTGCAAACCGAGTTATATGGCAAAGGGGACTTGTAGAAATTATGTGGGCTTTTTCTACATCAAAATTGGACATTGAATTTGGGAAAATTATTAAAGAAATTGAAGACCAAAGAGTGAAATTCGGAGCTTGGACTAGGGCTGCAATTTTTGGCTTCAAATTTGGTTTAAGGGCAGAATTTATTTGTTAGAAGATAAATGGGGACATTAGGATATTCATGAGGGCTTTAAGGGGACCAACAATTAATGGAATGGGTGAGGTTATTGACTTCTTTTCCCCATTGCTTTTGCCGACCTTCCTCTCGAGCACCATCTTTTCCCTTCTTCGCTCGAGCACCATCTTTTCTTCCCAATTCTTCTCTTCTTTCTTTGTAACCGAGCGTCTCTCTCTCCCTCACGAAGACCAACACCCACCGCTCCATCCCTCTTGCTCCATCAAAATTTGCTGCCTCTTTCTTTATTTTATATGTTGAAGTCCCTCCAAAGAAATCCACCGAGGACCCACATCTCCACCTTCTCTTCTCTCCATTTGTTTAGTTTTTTTTTTTTCCCTCTTTCGTTTGGCCAGCCAACCCCGTCTCTGCCCCTCTTCCACTCACTCTCTCAATTAAAGCTTTCACGTGGACGTCTGCAGCTTCATTTACTTCATCGAGTCAAGCAACGAAGCCTCAACGTTGACTGAAGCTGCTCGCGTGCCTCTCGCCTTCGTCCGCGCCTCATCTTCAACATCTTCGGCCACGTCTCTTCCTTTCAACCCAAAGCAGCTCCAGCGTTTCTCCATCTTGCCGCATCACCGCTCGTCTCCCTTACGTCCACGAGCCCGCAAGATTACAAGCCATCTTCGGTTTTCATTCAGCCCAGCAATACGGCCCATTCAAGTCTAGCTCGGCCCAAAACACCAATTGGCAGCCCACAGTTCGGCCCGCATCTTCAGCAGCCCAGTTCAGTTTTCAGCCCATCCTGGGCCTGCGAAGTCAGTCCGCTTCAGGCCCAACCCGCAGCCAAGCCAAAGCCCAGACCAAGCCCAGCAACTTGCCGTGGGCTTGCAAGGCTTTTGGGCCCGGCCCAAGTGTCCGTCGATGCCGCCGAAAATTCGGATTTCGGCCGCCGTTGCATTGTTGTCGCGGTAGCATTTGCTTTACACAAGTGAGTTTTACTCACTAATCCCTTAACCGACGCTTGGGGATTGATTAGATTTAATTAAGTGCAATTATGTGGTTAGATTAGATTATAATAATTAAATTAAGGATTTACCTATGCATGTTAAGCAAATGGCTAGTGAATAGTCCATGATATTTATTGAACGAATCTTGAAAATTTTCGGGATCCGTCTCAGCTTCTAATTAAGCATTACGTGCATAAGTTGGATTTATTGCTATTTATTTAATTATTTAATTAAATTTTCCGAAAATTAGACTAGGATGGTCAACGACCGAAATTTTATGCTGATTATCGTGGTGCTGTCCATTTATTTAATTGAATTTTATTTTGTGCTAAAATGAATTATTTGTGATTGTAGGATTATTTTCCTAAATCAATTAAATTGGGTAATTAAGTGGAAACTTACCGAGCGTCGGTCTACAGCGACAAAAATCTATTTTGGGACTGCTAAAAATAGTGAGAGGTTCAAAAGTAAAAATCTTATATTTTGGCTAAAGCCGACCATATACTCACGCACGTATATTTTTATCAAGAATGATAAAAATGATGAATTGATTAAATGATCAATTATCAGCATACTATAAAAGTATGACTGGTAGCTTCTGGCGAGCATA
This sequence comes from Eucalyptus grandis, assembly GCF_016545825.1. NCBI lineage: Eukaryota > Viridiplantae > Streptophyta > Magnoliopsida > Myrtales > Myrtaceae > Eucalyptus > Eucalyptus grandis. The sequence continues at coordinate 16,220,550 of NC_052618.1, read as the reverse complement.
TATACATTTATCAGCATACTATGAAAGTATGGCTAGCAGCTTTTAGCGAGCTTATTAGATTAGCGTATCAGTGGATCTGGCAGCTTCTAGTGAGCATATATAATTTTCAGCATATTATGAAAGTATGTCTGGTAGCTTCTGGCGACATATCTAATATACTATATTAGAAATTGATGTAGCTCTTGGCGAGCATAGATATATAATTGAGGTAGCTTCTAGTGAACTATACTATCTATTATTATCGTAGAGTGAACAATCCTAAACTATGATCAGACTCATAAATAGTATTGATTGAGATGATCAGGGGATGGTCATGTTAAAATGTAATCGACTAGGTTGATTGATCAATGATTTGTTCTGGTGCTGTGAATTGATGTGATTCTTGTATATCTAATATATACTGACTTGCAGGAATGAACAAATGTCAAGGTAAGTCCTCTGACTCGTGTTGTGCTTAGGCAGCCTCTAGAGTGTATTGACTTCCTAATAAGGTCTTAGGGAGTAGAACTCATTGAGACGTTGTCTCACTGGTTATTGTATAACCATTTTCAGGTTCTTAGATGGCGTTGGTGAAGGACCAAAGACTCAAAGAATAGAAGGTGAAGCTTGAAGAATTGATAGTCCTATCCGACTAGTTAGTTATAGGACAATTCTCTTTTGATGGAAGTTAATTCCTTTCTGCAAACGTTGTTTTATGAAACGGTGGTTTAAAACCAGATTTAACAATTCGCTTTGTATATATTTGCACTATAATTTGCAATGTGTATAAGTGTGGTTGCTTTTAAAGTGTGAAAATTTGGAGTCTTACTTTCCTATCACATTGTTTTATTGTCTGGGATTTTTTTGTCTGCTTCCATATGCGTATTAAAAAAAAATTAAAAATGGTCAGCGATGCATCCTGGGATGTTGCTATTATATCGACCAAGTAAGGGATGGGTGCATGCCCGAGGATCGGGACGTGATAGGGACTATAGAAAATCTGTGAATTCGTGCATATGCTCTTCTTTTTTGAATAGTAAATAATTGTTGTTAGGATTATGTGGAAATATGAATCATGTGTAGTACATTTTATCGCGATTGGTTTAGGACAACCGATTGGAAATCCTACAAAGAGATTTACATTCATTACAGTCTAAAGAAGGACGAATTAATTGTTCTATGATCGAGGCCAAAATGCTTGATAGTTATTGACACCTAAATTTTGGTGATCCGTTTAGTTATTTATTGCATTAAAAAATTAGGGGTTAATTTTATCCCTAAAAATATAGTTAATTGCATAGTATATAGTTTTAGGTGCATTTATTTTTAATTTGCATTTACATTGGGCCAGTGACGAATGGGTTCGAATTGATACTTTAGAAACTTTAATTTGATTAGTTAAGCCCACGAAAAGAGCAAATTGGCCCAAGCCCGTATCCTTGGGGAGATTTTATAAATTTATCTTTGTGAGATTTCAATTCAAAAGCAAATGTTACATTTGGAAAAGAAATTTTTGTGCATAAGGTTTTGGAAAATTAAAAACCCTAATCTGTGGCCTATAAATAGATTAATACACATAGGGTTTTCAAGGGAGCCACACGCATTGAAGATACGGCTAAAGGAGGCTTCTTTTTGGATTTTCTAGGGTTTTTCTTCAAATCATTCGGAAAAAGAGGCTTCTTTTCGTTCTTTGAAAAAATCACAAAAAGAAAAGGGGAAAGGCTTTGGAGGAAATGCTGGTTTTGCTGAAAAGGTTCTATAGAAAAGCGAAAGAGTAGAGAAGAGATGGTAGAGAGAGGGACGTGGGAAGTGACATGCAGCAGAAAAAAAAAAAAGGAAAACACAAAACAGAGGAAGAAGAAGACCGGCGCTCCCTACTGCCCCTGCCCGCATCGGCGCCGCATGCCCGCGCCATCGACCGTGCCGGCATTGCCTCCACCAGCCACCTTTGACGCCTTCGCCAGCCACCTCCAGCCCGCGAGCTAAGCCCTATAGCACCTCCACCCTTAGCCCGACGCTACTACCCCGCCTTGCACCTGAGCGACCCACCTATAAATACCGAGTCGCCAATTACTACCGCCACGCCAGCATTGCCGTGCCCCGCCTATGAGTTCTTGCGACACCGTTGCTACCGCCGAATCTGCCTTGCTTGCAACCAGAAGCTAGAAGTCACCTGTCTCCGCTGCAATCCCGTCCTTAGGCCGTCCGATTGTAGCTGCGGTTGCTAGGTTTCCAACTCGACCCACGACGCCGCTACTGTTTTTTTCTGCTAAAGAAGGACCCGAGCTGGATCTGCAGCCCTGCTCCACAAGCTGTTGTCTGCCAACCTCAAGCCCTCGCTCCAACTCGCAACGCCGCCCATGTTGCTCCGATCAACGAGCCACAGCCTCTGCACGCTGCTCGAACTTTCTCCCCAAGCGACACCCATAGCTTGACATCGATCCTCACCACAATCTGACGTTGCCCCCTGCCCAACTTGTAGTCTGCTGACCCTTGCTGCTGCATCTGCAACTGGTTTCCCTCATTGGTCCGCTCACCGCCGGTCCTCGCGAGCTCCAAAAGCTAGCGACTCAACCTCCAACAACCCACCGAAGCTGTCAAATCATGGGTGAAAAGAGCAGGAAAAAGAAAAAAAGGAAAAGTCAATTTAGGTTGTTCTTTTTCTTTATTTATTTATCTTTTTGTTATTTTATTTTATTTGTTCTTTTTAGTATAATTATTCCTTAGTGTAAAATGAGATGCTTGACGCAAAATAGCCTGTTAAATTTGTGATTGTCAGTCCAATGTTCGCGCCCGAAATCCGACTCGCAATCACTTTAAAAAATCGTTATTTCGATCTCCCGCCCGAGATTCGATTCGTGATTTATGTAAAATTGGCCAACCCGATCTCATGCGCGAGATATGGTTCGTATTGCTTGATTTGCCATCGTGTCGCTTAAGTCAATTTTCTTTTTAAAAAAAATCCAAAAAAAAAAAAAAATGTAGGTTAGAATTAGGTTTATTTCTTGTTTTAGGGTTTGCATATTTAGAATAGGAATTTTATTTTGAATTTCAAAAAAAAAAATCAAATCAATCAATTTAGGTTGCTAGTTTTTTTTTTAAAACCTGAATTGCATGTTTAATTATTTGGCAATTATTAATTTCGAAATTAATAAAACAAAAACACAAAAAAATCATCATGCATATGTCATGTAGAATTAGGGCATCTTTTGTACGTCATTGCATTGCATTGCACGTCATTAGAATTAGGTCATTTTGGTTCATTTAGATTGCATATTTAATTATTGCATGTTCATTAAGAAATCACAAAAAAAATTTACTCATTCACATAGTTTATCACATGTTGTTATGCCATATCATTCCATATTAGATTAGAAGCATTGCATTGCATATGGATTTTACTCTCATTTAAAAAGTGAACAAAAAATTGAGTGATGGCTTGTTAATTATAAATCATATCTAGAATTGCTGATGTGAATTATGATCTAATATTGTAGATGATTTCGTTGCTATAAGGTAAGTTCTGCATTTTATTTATTTGCTTTTTTGGGCGTTAAATTGGTGGTTTGCACACATGTGTAATCACCTCACATGTTAGGAAAGTAAATTAAAATTAATTTAAACTGCTTGCCAAACATTTTTTTAAAATAAAAGAAAACTGCACCGAAAAGGTGTTAGAGAAATATAGTGCAACCAAGTCCCCGAATTCACAATCTCTAGTTCGTAGGAGTGAAGTATTTCTCCCGTTACTTTACTTGGGTTTCTAATTGACCAACCAAAAATAGATTAGTGGCGACTCCTAATTAAAAAATCAATGGCATGTTAAGAATCTAAACCTAAGTCGCAAATTGGTATGGGCTTGGAAGAGCCCGAGCTAAGTTTAGGCTTAATAATCCATTAGCCGAATCCTAGGTGGTGCACCCAAAAAATTTGGTCGCGATAGCTTGGCGACACCACTGGAGACTTGAGTTAAAATTCTTAGTAGACTTAAGCCGATTTTTCTTTTCTTTTGAAAAATATTTTTGTTTGGCAGCGAAGATCCCAAGTACATCCCTAACATTTAAGGTATTAAATGTTCTTGCAGATGGGTGGTATAAGGGGAGTAGTGATTGCTAACCCTTGTCTTGTAGGTTGGAGTTGGGGATGATGTTGTTTGATATAAACGGTTGTGCATGCTTTGCATTTGCACTACACTCTTGCACACACAACCTACCGCCGGACCTAGGCTGCATAGGATCATTTAGGATGATATTGAGATAGATACCACTCCGACCACATGCTCGCAGTACGAGTCCCTCATCTCAATCCCGAAGTTTCTTTTTTGGTGTCTAGAGTACCCACCTCGGTTTGCATGCCCGCAACCCAGGTCGGCTCTTTGACCAAGCCGGAGTCATAAAGACCCAACATAGTCCACACGCCCGTGGCTAGTCCAATCATCCTTGTGGCTCCACTTTGCTAAGCCTGTCTAGAGTAGAAATCGAGCCTCACATCTCATATGCATGTCTATGCGATTGCCATATATTTTCATGGTGAAGTAAGTCTTTTATCCTCATACCATGCAATTTATTTAGTCGTGCTTTTGGTCTGTCCATGACAATCTAGGTTAGTCATTTGATCTAATTCCTTTGTCAATTAGAAATGAAATGAGGAAATTGCCATGCAATGAATCATTTGAAAAATTTAAAAAAAAAACTTTAGAGAATTTGTTTTCAATTTATGTCTAGGAAATTTGATTCTTGCTAGGGTGTCCTATTTTTATCTTTCTAGTTATTTTTAGGAAATTCCCTTCTTGTACGAACTTTTCATGAATAAATAAAAGAAATTAAAAAAATTGATTAGATCATTGTCATGGATTGGTTCTTTATTTGCACCTCATACTGACATATTTTCATTCGTAAAATTTAGGTGATAACGGATCCTGTATGTTTGCCTATTATTACACGATCGAGAGCAAAGATGGCCGACCGAATTGAAATGTGTGATCGTATGTCTACCATGGAAGACCAACTCAAACAGTTGCTCACCTCTATGCAACTCATGACAACTCAAATCCAATCCCTTCGAGTGAATTTGACTCCTGCACCTGCTCTCCCCAAGATAGTTGTCCCAAATCAAGCAAACAAGGCTCAAATGGGTGATGACGACATGCCTGATCTCAAAGATGAGCTACTGTTGGTCACTGCTGAAAAGACAAAGCCTGACAATGTCCCTAAGGCGGGGCAAGATGAACGTTTTGCCAAACTCGAGGAGAAAGTCAAATAATTGCAAGAGTCGCAAAGTTCACTCCTGTTTGACTTATCCGTGTATGAAAAAGTTAATATGCCGAATAAATTTAAGATGCTGGAGTTCGAGAAATACAATGGTACTTCCTGCACGAAAGCTCATTTAAAGATGTACCACGTACGCATGACTCAATACGTAAAAAATGAGCCCTTAATGATTCAATCATTTCATGCAAGTTTGATTAGGCTTGCACTGAATTGGTACATAATGAAGAATGTAAAACTTCTTGACACCTGGAATGAAATGGCTGATGCATTCATCAAATAATATAAGTTCAACATGAACATTGCACATTCCCGAGAGGATCTTGAGAGGATGGAGAAGAAGAAAAATGAGTCGTTCAAAGAGTATGCTATGAGGTGGCGAAATCTGGCAGCTCAAATCACTCCTAAACCTACTAACAAGGAGCTAATGAAGTTATTCGTCAAGACTCTCCCGTTTGAGTTCCGTAACCGGATGGTTAGCACGTACGTTGAGAACTTCAACCAACTTATCCTAGTGGGTGAACATATTGAGATGGGGATAAGATAATGGTGGTTTACTGAGCCATCTAACAAGAGATTTTCTACCAAGAAGGAGATTGAAGCCAAGATTAATATGGCCTACTCTCAACCGAATCGTGATACATCCAATCGCGCTCCGGTAATTAAGATTTCTATTGAGCAACAAGATGGAGGACATCAATTCTTGGGTCAACGACATAATGTTAGGAGACAGTTTACACCTCTTCTTAGACCTCTATCCAAAGTTTTGCTTGTTCTCCAAAAGAAAGGATTAATCTCTACTGAGTTGAAGTGACCAAATCCCGAGCATTATCCTGCATATAATCTCTTCGAAAAGTGTGACTATCACATGGGAGAGGTTGGTCACTCCATTGATGATTGCTATGTTTTGAAGCATAAGGTCCAAGACCTCTTGGATACAAAGGCGTTCTCTTTCGCAAGAATCAGGAAAATCCTCTGCCCAACCATGATGGAGGTACGAACGCTGTCACCGAGTGAACAAGTTCTTATCTTCTAGGATTTCAAGTTTTGTTTAGGATTTTCTACTTTTTGAAATTTCAATTATTGCTGTCACCTTTAGGGTTTGGCTTGTTTGCATTTTCCATTCCAATAATGTAATTCCTTTGATTCTATTCAATGAAATTACAATTTTATTTCCAATTTTGAGGACATGATGGGGTACACCAAACCGGCCCGGTGACGATATCCAACAATGAAAAGAAAATATAATCCATGGAGAAAATCTGAGGACTAGGCTTCTTCATGCTTCCTCATAAAAAATTCCCAAAAAAGGTGAATAAAAAAAATCATTTTTCAAGTCATTTCCAAAAGAATGCATTAGGTTAGCCCTGTTTAATCTTCTGACTCATTTACTTCATGTTTCAGAGCATTACTTTCTTGCCTTGATGAGAAAGTATCTAAAAAGGGCATGGCAGATTTCAATAGTGACCCAACTGGGATAAAATCTTGATTCGAGCCAAAATGGGTGTGCAATTTGAATTTACTCTAATATTGCATAGTATCCTATTCATGCACGTTCTCTTATGCAAGGGCAAAAGTGGATTTTCACTTTTGATTAATAGAGACAATCCAAGGACATACATTGTTGAGGCAATCTCTTTATGGAGCAATCCCCTGAATGAATGCTTAAAATTATGTTTTGAGTGCGATAAATTGTTTGTTTTGAAGTCACAAAAGCTTTTCATGCCTAAAGTTGCTGGATTCCTTTGAAAAGAGAATTTTCATATTGATTTAGCTCACCAATTTCATGTGGAGATTTGTCAAGATAAACAACTCAATGAAGTGACATCAATACTTAAGAACACTAAATGAGACGTATCGGGATAATGAAAGGTAAGCTCTATCCTATACACAGTCCCTTACTTATACACTTGTGAAATGAGTGTAGGAAGTTACATATCCACAAGATAAAGAGTTTTCTCACAAAAGGTACGATGACCAAAATGATGAGGGGCAATTCATTTCTTTATCCTAAATACAACAGGTGATCCATTGCTTAACTCCTTTGAAGCTTCATACACTTATGAAAATTCTTTTTAAATTACCCATGTCAAGAACCACCCTACATCGGGGCAAATTGGAGGGTAAGACAGCACCATAAGGTGAAGAAAATGGATTGAAATTTTCTTGCTCTCACTTGCATAAATCTTCTAGTCATGCTATTACATTGAATTCATATCGTAATTTAAGTGCCTTAGGATGACGAATAGCATTTCTTTCACTATCCTATACACTTATATCCTTTGCATAGCCCACTTGAGCCTGCAATTTCATTTCTTTAAACCCAGTTGGTGATCATCCCCCATACTAGGGCAAGGCAAAAAGCAGATAAAGATTCTTGAAAAATTCGAGTGTCATTCAAAGTGTAATTGTTTGACGCATGCATTGTGCACAAGAATTGAATTCAAAATAGAACTAAGGGGCTAAAAAAGCAATGTGCCTGGTAAAAGCAAGGCCAATACCCATGAAAAGAAGTGAAAAAAAATGCATGAAAACTAGGGGCATGAAAAAGCGATGTGCCTGGTAAAAGCAAGGCCAATACCTATAGATGAAAAAAAAAGGAAGAGTCAAGATAGATGACTATCAATTGCAAAGGGCTAATGGAGCAATACTTAAAGAGTTAAGATCAATAATGCATTTATAATGGCAATTCCTGAAGGAGAAGAATGGCGACAACGCCTAGATGATCATCAACTTTGACCCCTATACACATATTTTGAGCCTAATAATCCTTTCGTTTCTCAACCCATGAACTCAGCCTATGTTACATCCCTTGCAAAATCTCTTCTGATTATGGCACTTGAATTAACATGGTAGTTCATATGTTTATAAGCATCACTCGAAAAAGTGTGAGCAAGATTATTTCTTTCTCATTTTGCAGGGTTTTTGACTTATAAACCCGGAGATGATTACATAATTGTTCTTTCAAGTGTCTTGACTCGAAGAGTCCCTTTGTTGAGCCATTGACCAAGCCCACATTATTGTCCCTATTAAAGACCCTCTCAGATTGGTAAGATTGTACCACTTGCGAGAATCTTTCGGACCCTTGTTGGTATGATGATAGTAAGATTGAGTGATTCTCATAAAATAGCTCTTCTGAATTAGAGGGAGTGAAAGTCCTTTCTAACTGAAAGTCTCTCGTTTAGTATTCTTAAGAAATCCATGTCACGAGGGAAAATTGTCTTGAACAATAAATCTCTCCAATGAAAATTTGGGTGATGCAAAAGTCATTATGCATGAACCTTGATTGAATTGATAAAGACTTCAGTGGATTTTGAAATATGCATTCCGGAATAACCTTAATTGCTTTTTCTTTGGTAAATGCATTTTTGCTCTAAATCATGTCTGACAAGTAATGTTTTCTCAAAGACCCAAGAGCTCCTGACATTCAGGTTCCTTTCAGAATGCCTCATGATATTAGAAGATAAGAAACCTTCACGAACATTCAAGGTGCATCCTTGATGTTCCCAAAATTTATTTCTACTAGGAGGTGACAGACCTCCATAGGATCTAAATTCCAGAAGACATCCCAAGAATTAGAGATATTACTAGGTAAGTATATCTCTACCTATACTCTAAATACTTGTCATTAGGTAGGTATTTTCTCTCAAGTGCATCGACACTTGACTCGATCAATCTGTCCTCTACATCGACCAAGTGTGCTTCCGTAGCCTGATGTTTCTTTCATGACCTGGTGTGCTTTCGTAACCCAAAGTCCCTTTCATCGACTCGGCGTGCTTCCATAGCCCGGTGTCCTTTATATTGACCTGGCGTGCTTTCATAGCCCAGAGTCCCTTTCATTGACCTGGCGTGCTTCCGTAACCCGGTTTAAGTGACCGTAGAATGGTACGAGTCTTGGAAAGTAAATCCTCGTTTAGGAGACCGTAGAATGGTATGGGTCCTAGAAAATCAATTTTTTTTGTCAAGGCGACCGTAGAATGGTACGGGTCCTGGAAAATCAATTTTTTTTTGTCAAGGCGATCGTAGAATGGTACGGGTCCTAAACACAATCAAACACTATTATACTGAGCGACCATAGAATGGTTTGGGTCTTGAGAAATCAATCTCTTTACAAAGCCATGTTACTATTCTAGGCGACCATAGAATGGTACGGACCCTGGACATGTAACACCAACCATCTCGAATTACGCTATCCTCCTTGAAGGTAAGTTATTCCAAGTAGGTTCATTTATCATTTGCGTTTTCATGCATCATATAAATTGTATTCAAAAATGGAATTTATTTTCCAACAAAAAAATCATTCAATGCATGAGCATAGTCAAAATTTAGGTCTCAATTTGTCTTTGAAGGCAACCTCTACGAGCTCATCTTCAAAGAGGAGCAAATGTTGACACTAAATTTTGGTGACATGTTTAGTCATTTATTGCATTAAAAAATTAGGAGTTAATTTTATTCATGAAAAATAGTTAATTGCATAGCATATAGTTTTAGGTGCATTTATTTTTATTTTGCATTTAAATTGGACCGGTGACGGATGGGTTCGAATTCATACTTCAGAAATTTTAATTTGATGAGTCGGGCTAAGCCTAGAGAAAGCAAATTGGCCTAAGCCCGTATCATTGGGGAGATTTTATAGATTTATCTTTGTAAGATTTCAATTCAAAAGCAAATATTGCGTTTGGAGAGGTACATATTGCGTTTGGAAAAGAAATTTTTGTAGATAAGGTTTTGGAAAATTAAAAACCATAATTTGTAGCCTATAAATAGATTAATATGCGTAGGGTTTTCAAGGGGGCCACACAAATTGAAGATACAACCCAAGGAGGCTTCTTTTCGGATTTTCTAGGGTTTTTCTTGAATCATTCGGAAAAAAAGAGGCTTCCTTTCGTTCTTTAAAAAATCACACCAAAAAAAAAAAAAAAAAAGAAAAAGGAAAGGCTTTGGAGGAAAGGCTAGTTTTCCTAAAAGGTTCTACGTATAAAAGTGAAAGAGCGAGAGAAGGTACAGCAGAGAGAGGGACGTGGGAAGCGACGTAGCAGAAAAAAAGAAGAAGAAGAAGAAGGAAAACACAAAATAGAGGAAGAAGAAGACCGGTGCTCCCGGTACCCTGCCCGCGCCGGCGCCGTGTGCCCGCACCATCAACCATGCCGCATTGCCTCCATCAGCAACCTTCGACGCTCCGCCTACTTTGGCCCGTGAGTCAGCCTCCTACAACACCTATGAGTCCCTATGACGCCGTTGCTATTGTCGAATCTGCCTTGCTCGCAACTAAAAGTTTAAGCCACCTTCCTGCTATGATACCGTCCTCAGGCCGTCCGATTGTAGCTGCTGGTCGCTGGGTTTCCGACTCTAACCCACGAATCTGCTGCTGTTTTTTTTCGCAGAGCAGGAATCGAGCCGGATGCAGCCCCGCTCCACGAGTTGCTATCTACCAGCCCCGAGCCCTCGCTCCAACTCGCAATGATGCCCGTGCTGCTCCGATTAGCGAGCCACCGCCTCTACACGCCGCTCGGACTTTCTTCCCGAGCGACACCCATAGCCCGATGCCGATCCTCTGCCACAATATGACGTTGCCCCCTGCCCAACTCGTCGTCTGCTGACCCTCGCTGCTACGTCTGCAATTGGTCCCTCACCGGTCCGCTCACCGCCGATCCTTGCCGGAGCTCCAACACCGACGACTCAACCTCCGGCGACCCACCGAAGCTGTCAAATCGTGGGTGAAAAAAGCAAGAAAAAGAAGAAAGGAAAAAGTCAATTTAGGTAGTTCTTTTTCTTTATTTATTTATCTTTTCTTATTTTATTTTATTTGTTCTTTTTAGTATAATTATTCCTTAGTGTAAAAATGAGATGCTTGACATGAAATAGCCTGTTAAATTTGTGATTGTCGGTCCATTTTCGCGCCCGAAATCCGACTCATAATCACTTTAAAAAATCGTTATTCCGATCTCTCGCTCGAGATTCGATTCGCGATTTACGTAAAATTGGCCAACCCGATCTCATGCGTGAAATATGGTTCGTCAATTTGGATATCAATATTGCTTGATTTGCCGTCGTGTCACTTAAGTCAATTTTTCTTTTTTAAAAATCCAAAAAAATGTAGGTTAGAATTAGGTTTATTATTTCTTGTTTTAGGGTTTGCATATTTAGAATAGGAATTTTATTTTGAATTTCAAAAAAAATCAAAAAATCAAAAATCAAATCAATCAATTTAGGTTGCTAGTTTTTTTAACCTGAATTGCATGTTTAATTATTTGGCAATTATTAATTTCGAAATTAACAAAACAAAAACACAAAAAAAATCATCATGCATATGTCATGTAGAATTAGGGCATCTTTTGTACGTCATTGCATTGCATTGCACGTCATTAGAATTAGGTCATTTTGATTAATTTAGATTGCATATTTAATTATTGCATGTTCATTAAGAAATCACAAAAAAAATTTACTCATTCACATAGTTTATGACATGTTGCTATGCCATATCATTCCATATTAGATTAGAAGCATTGCATTGCATATGGATTTTATTCTCATTAAAAAAGTGAAAACAAAAAATTGAATGATGGCTTGTTAATTAGAAATCATATCTAGGATTGCTGATGTGAATTATGATCTAACATTGCAGATGCTTTCGTTACTATAAGATAAGTCCTGCATTTTATTTATTTACTTTCTTGGATGTTAAATTGGTGATTTGTGCACATGTATGATCACCTCACATGTTAGGAAAGTAAATTAAAATTAATTTAAACTGCTTGCCAAACATTTTTTTCAAAATAAAAGAGAAAGGTACTGAAAAGACGTTAGAAAAATCTAGAGTAACTAAGTCCTCAAACTCACAATCTCTAGTTTGTAGGAATAAAGTATTTCTCTCATTACTTTACTTGGATTTCTAATCGACCCACCAAAAATAGATTAGTGGCGACTCCTAATTGAAAAATCAATGGCATGTTAAGCATTTGAACCTACGTCGCGAATTAGTATGGGCTCAGGAGAACTCAAGCTAAGTTTAGGCTTAGTAATCCATTAGCTAAATCCTAGGTGGTGCACCTGAAAATTTGGTTGCAACAACAGTAAGATGCGAAAGCGAAGTGAGAAAAGGAGCAACGAGGGGTCCCACTATTAGTAGGACACTAGCAATGTCACATGATGGTTGCTTTGTATTGATAGATCGACCCATGACTGGCTTAGCTGAATGAAGCGACCAGTGGAAGTTGCTTCATAGAAAAACTTCAGCCCGGTTCTTATCCAGGAGATAGATAGTCCAATTTGCTTTATCGATTCCCTTGGATGAGCTAAAGACGGAAAAAATGTATGTAGTATTAAATTTCGAAATTGCATGAATTTTATGAAACATTTATTTTAACTATCTCCAATCTCATGTGCTCCCAAATGAAGTAAATTAGTGCATCCACGTTATCGCATCTTTTTGTGTTGTATCAATTATTTAGATTCCCGAGTGCAGTGTATCCAAATTTATATTGAGTTGGCATACGTTTATTGAATGAGTTAAAATGTGATCCCGACGGGCTCTTGCCAATTCTTTGGCCCATAAAAAAATACGTGGCTTGGGATATTCTAGCCCGGGACCTGGCCCAAACTGAAACCATGCCATGAGGCCCAGACCCAATTCAATTGGCCATGGTCCTCTGTTTTCCAAATCTCTGCGAGCGTCGGCGACTCTGCCGGTGGAAAGAGATGTCGTGTTTCCATTGTGATTTCTGATGACTCCCACCGTTGGCCATGGACATTGGATTTTCTTGTTTTTGTGTGCGCCCAGAATTCCAGATCTGGACGAACGACATCAACAATGGCCATGGATGAGCGTTGACATCTCTTGCTGGTCTCATATAATCATATATAGAGTTAGACAAATTTGGAGTAGCACCCATTTCCAAATTTGTACAGAGACATATTTGATGGCCCTTTCAAGATATCAACCTTGAGTTTTTTTTTATAAGACGGACCTTCACTCTAGTGACGTATGCTTCAATGGCTACGCCATTGATGGTCTCAAAGTGAGATTGACTTGAAAGTCTACTTTTGGTTGACCGCCCGGGGAAGCAAATGAACGAGCTGTGAATTATTGTGGGTTGCTGTCTCGGCCATGAACGGGCAATGAATGCGAGCCGGCGCGATGACAAAACGGGTGGCTCGGCCATAGACGGTCGCCCTAGATGTGGATTCGGGAACTTTGCTGATGACTGTAGATGGAGGAGCTGGCTATGGACGGCAGAGAGAGAGAGAGAGAGAGAGAGAGAGAGAGAGAGAGAGAGAGTTTTAATTTTTTTATTTATGTCCACATCATTGACAGATGGCATTTTTTGATTGGATTTCAACAAAAATGCCACGTCCGCCTATGACATGGTGCATTCTAACTACCGTGTACTTTCTTGTGAGGGAGAAACGTATAAAGTAGGAGAGGAAAGAGACCAAAAATTTGCAATGGGTCAATTATCATAATGTGAATTTATTTCCTAAAATTAGAGGATCCCACCTTTCGACTAAATTTTTGATGCATACATACATAGAGAGATGTCATACAAAAAAGAAATTTAATAAACATCTATATGACATGATATAGGACTAAGAGTGAGATTTACTTAGCCTAAAAACAAAAAAATGAATGACGAAGTGCACCGTAGAAAGGACCCTATTTATAAGCCGAACTCAATTGGGTGTTTTTTTTTTTTTTAGTAAACCAAATAAGAACCAAAAGGGAACCAAAGGACTATAGGATAACATAAGTATGAATCACGTAGAATCACACTTGTTTACATGAGAATTCTATAGGGTCCGATTCTCAAGAGAAGTGACTTAGACGTGGTGCTTATATACAAGGTGTGCAATTGGCGATCAGTATTGTGAATGGAAGATTAGGTATGAGCTTCAAATAAAGTAATAGCTGATCTAAAATCCAACACCATGACACGAGACTACTATGCTGGTACTTTCTTGTGGTGACGCCCGATGCTTTGATTATAGAGCATGCATTATTGAGCTGGTATAGTCAGAATGCGCTACATATATGATATTCATTTATGCTCAAATTAAAGAGTTAAGCCTGTCCAGCGTCGGATCACGACTTGAATGCAATATGAATTCACTAAACGATAAATCAGTTCATTAAATTTCAGACAAGATTGTGAGTCCATTTTTAGGATAAAGGATCTCCATGCGTTTTTCCTCCCTTTCGTTGGTTCAATAAGGATGAAAGAGGCTGCGAAAGGGCACGTAATATTCACTGATATGTAATTAAAGCAGGGGCTTTAGAGTTTCATCGTCGTTGACACGTGGATTTTCACTGGCAATAAATATTTAAGTAACAAAAAATATAGATGAAAGAAAAGAAAAGAGAGGAGAAAATATTAAAAATTCTCAGCTTGTTCGTCGGTCTCTCTCTCCCGATCGCTCCGTCTTGATTCTCTCTCCTCTCCTTGATCTAATCTCCACTCCAGCGATGCACATTGAGCAGAGAAGAGTCTCCTTCTCTCTCTACGAAACCAAAAGGGAGTGAAGCTGTCAATTGGAACCTCTCTACAGCTGACGCTTCCCTGCATCCACGAATGGAGCTCCCACCAGCTATTCATCCAGATTGAAAAACATCAGTAGCAATGTGGAGGAGGGAACCGAGTCTGCAACGAAGGTGTTCTGTGGGATGACGAAGTTGGGCTTCGTTTCGAAGAATACCATTTTCAAGAGGGAGAATTTGTCAGCTTTATCTGGCGGTGCGAGAAAGTTCGAGTTCGAGAGTACAAGATGTGGTCGATTGTAAGACGAAAAGCCACTGTCGAAGGCTCGGATGCTCTGTTGTTGAGAGAGAGGTTGCGGAAGAGTCGTGCTGCAGAGATGTGGGTTGCAGAATTATGGTACTGTGGCGAAAGAGGTGAGTGTGAGAGAGGCTCTAAATACGGCGTTTGATCGCATTTTTGTACAATTGTACATCATCATAATGAGACTTTCAAGATCATACCGTTCAAATAAATCAATAATCATCTTCCTATGCAAGGTTAAGTATCTTTGCAGCAGGTCTTTGCTGGATGCAAAGAAATACACAATCAGGTCATCAAAAGCAAATTATTCATTCTCATAGCAAGATTTACAATATGCATATAAAACAAATCCAGTGAAAACCAACATCACTAACACCTTTTCCACCAGAAAAGAAAATTGATAAAATCCTTTGTTTGAAGAAAAAACAAGTAATCTATTTTCACTTAATCAATCGAAACAATATGCATAGAATAGTAAAGAAGCCAAATCTCTTCAAATTTCCCTCACAAATTGACAGTGTAGTGCCCATTTTGAATTGAGAGCTTTGTCCATGGAAAAAGCCCCAAATCCCAAACTCTAATGGGTTAAAGTGTCTTCACTGTGCTACCAATCTTCCATTTGGACTTACTCACTTTTGGCTCAAAAGTGAGACCATATCTCATGTTTTTGCTTATGCTCTTGCGACTCACAAGAGAAGCTTTCTTTGATATTCGTCCTTTTGAAAGAATGGTAGACCTTGAGTTCCAAAATGAGAATTATTATATTCAAATTGCTTCATGTATATTAGAATTTGCAAGGAGAAGGGGGAGTGCCAATTTAACAAATTTTTGTCAGTAATGCCAACATAGAATTTAAATTGAATTTTAGACTCTAAAATTTGATTAATTTTAGAAAGGGAAGAGCATTTTCTTTCCGCCCTTATCATCATTTTTTGCTTTTTTGGAAAACATTTCTAAGGAATGCAGTAATCAATGCAGAATGCACTTGTCAAACAACCAAATTACGAAAGTGTCGAGCTTTGATGGCACTAATTTTAATGTTATCATGTACTTTGTCGACATCTGAGCTTTGTCAACAATTCAAGCGTATGTAGTTGCAAAAGTACCAAAATAAAAAGAAAATAGTAAAAAAAAAACACAAAAAAAGAAGGGCGAAAAAAAAAGATAAATAAATAAATAATGAACTAATTATATCAATGGGCTCCAGCCCATTTGATCCACCAAGTAGGCGTTCCTTTCTTCTTTTCCCTGCCCTCTCCGAAGCTGGAGGCGCGCGTGGAAGCCGAGGGGGAATCGCAAGATTCGCCGAGTGGAGAGCGCAGTGAGGGGAACGAGTTCAGCGCGAGAGAATTTCATGAAGGTGTTCGGGAATAGCCAAGCATGACATTAAAAGGCGCGGTTTATCTCATCCAATCATGTGTATCAATTAAAAATAATCCCACTCCTACAAGGACTAGGAATGCTACCTTAGGCCGGGCTTATGCCAAGGACATCTAGGAGGGATGGGATAGGGCAATGGGACCCTAGTGGTGGCTCGATGGCGGTTGATAGATGGCAAACGGATAGACACTCTAAACGACCTAATTTTTTCTTGGAAAGTGACTTAATTTTTTGCTGGAAAATTATCTAATGAAGAATAATACAAATTTATAAAAATTTAATTCGAAGATTTCAACGTCACAAATAAAATTTCACTATAAAGATATCCCAATAAATCTACTTTAAGTTTTTGATGGCTCTTTCAAGAATAAGAAAAATTAAAAGGAAATGATTGCGAGATATTGGATAAATCTTCCTCTCAACGAATTTCATCTTTTGAGCAAGTCTTCCTTTGGAGGGGCTTCTTGGACAAGCAAGAAATCCAAGAGTGGAACCGAAAAATCTCATCCTTCGAATAGGCGGATCCTATCTAGATGATGATGATCCGTCTGACCTTAGCTCGACGATTGGATAAAGCTCTTGTCAAACAACCACCCTGACCCGAAACGAAGGACACAAGCGACGCCATTGGAATCCGAAAGGCAGCAATGAAGTGGGAGAGAATAGAATGAGACAATAATTGACAGAACGTATTTGGAACGGATTGAAATTTGACTTGGAAGTTGAATTGGTTATGAAACGACCTTGATGGGGGAAGACTTGGTGAAAAATGGAAGATGAACAAAAAGAAAACCATGCTTGGTCGAAGATAGAACGTGTTGCATTCCTCTGAGTAGGTGTTCAATGAATTGTGCTAGAGAGAAACAGAGAGCGAGACGATTCTGAAACAATAGGTGGAGGAAGAAAGATCATGCCATAAGAAATTTCCAGACAGCCCATTCCTTGTGACATCCAAACAATGATGATGTCCGTCAATCGACAATCATACTTACCACTAGGTCATTTTCATCTCTGATTCGACTCTAGAATTAATTTCAATATGTTCCGACTTCGTCCGTTGATATATGTTTCATTTTGTTTTTCTCCAATTCTCTTGTTGTCTTCTGAATTTCCAGTGGGTCAATGGTCCAAACGCTCGCAAATAGTGTTAATACTTGATATTCTCACAGCAGGCAAGACAACTTCTAGAAACCAACTGGGTATTAGGGGATTCCAAAACCCATATATTAAGACATTCCTATCTTGAAATAGAGATTTTCACCGCGAAACAACTTCCAGCCCATTTGAGGGATTCCAAAGAGGATCCTTTCCCTGAAATACTCTGATAGAAAAAGGGAGTGCAAATGAGCAAGCAACGCAAGATAAGTTACAAAGTTTATAATCATCAGGAAACCTTCTTTGCATGTCACCAAAAGAATTAGCTAGTGTGTATTCATTATGATTTTTGGTTTTGCAGAAAAAAAATTCGGGGAATGTATTATTAACCAACCAATTCACAAAAATACTGGTCTTCTTATAGCACTAACTTTAGTGTTATTACGGTATCTCATCAACACCTGAATTTTTTAAAGCAATTCAAGCGTCGATCTCCATAAAAGTACAAAAATAGAAAATATCAAAAACAACAAAAGAGAGCGAAAAAGGATAGACAAACAAACAAATGAATAATAAACTAATTAAAAAATAAAACGTTTAGAAAATGATGGGTGTTAAAAGGGATACTTTTTCTGTTGTGGCCCAATTCACATAGCTCTGACAAGATAAAATTTCGTCTTAAGTCCATCAAGGCTAATCGGCTGCAACCCCTCTATAGCCCACCCCACATTCTAATAAAGCCACGACCCATTCCTAGCCGAAGATCGCTTGAAATCTTGGAATCCCTCATTCCGACGCCTGCGTTCGTTGTCGTACGCCATTAGCCGAAAATGATATTGGGTCAATTTTCCAATAAGAGGAAATTTAAATAGAAATATGAAGTCGAAAGACATGTGGAAATTAAAAATATTTCTATGGAATTGAAAGTGCGAGAGATAAAAGTGAAATTTTCCTTTCACAAATGACATCAAAACACTGTTCATTCAAATAAGAACGAATCATCGGCAAACAAATTTGCATGATCTACGAAAGCAAAATTTCAAGCCGTGATTCAACATCCGAGCAATCTAGAGACGGAAGCACTTTCCTAATACTAAAAGGCATAAGAAAAACTGACATAACCACCACCAAGGACATCTAGGAGGGAAAGGACGATGGGAGCCTAGCGGTGGCTGGATAAGCGACAAGCAGATGGACTTGCTTCCATGAGAGAGATCGACATACCTCAATTATGAGTTGTGACTAATTATTGATGAAGCCAAGAAAAAGGGGGAAAACCATAAAAAAAATTCCAAATTTTACCTACGATGACACATTTATCTTAATTTTTTTTAGCATATTTACCCTCTATAAATAAGTATGGTTAAAAATTTTGCTTATATGGATAACGGAAAGTGAATGATGTTGACATCAAATGAAATACGAACTTCAACTGAAAAAATAGAAAATCATCAAACCAAATCTTAATGAAAGGTGAATGTCATATTGATATAAACTTAAAATTTTCTATATCATAAGAATAATTTTAGGATAAATATGCCATGGACATATTTTAACAGAAAGAAAAATATATGCAACAAAAATGAATATAATTTGAGTTTTTCACCGGCTTTTTTCAAAACGACGGTGGGTTCTTTTTAACATTTTTTTATATATTTTTTATTTTCAAACTCAATTCCTTTCTCATCCAGAACAACCCCAGGCTTCTCCCATTTACGCCGTTTTTCCCACACGACATCCGAATCATCTCCATTTCCTTCGATTCGCCTTATTTATTTATTTATTTATTCTTGTTCGTTTTTTCTCTTCATGCTTGTTCTCCAATCCTCACGCGGGGCGTATCGTCTTGATGATGATGACAGACTCATTGGCCTCGGCTGCCGCGGTTGACGAAGCGACGCCGGACCGACGGGAGTGCCGAGAGCGGAACTGAAGAATCTCATCCTTCAATTCGGCGGATCGTATCCAGATGATGATGATGATGATGATGATGATCCATCCGACCTTAGCCTTGGCAATTGGATAAAGATCTTGTAAACAGTTGACACCGCCGGGCATCCCCATTTGCGCGCGGCGTGGATGGGCGAAATAATGGAATTCCGAAAGACGGCAGTGAAGTGGGAGCGAACAGAACGAAGAAAGAATCGGATAGCACATATCCTGGAATGAATCGAAATTTGTCTCGGAAATGAAATGGGTCTGACGATAGTTCAGCGGCGGTGGTGGCGTGAGCCCGAGATGGCCCGGCCACAGATAAATCTGATCCAGACATGGATAAGGACAGGAAAGCGACGACTTGAATCAGAGTGGCTGCGACCCGAGTGTGGAATCTGATGGTGTCGTTCACTGTGGGATGATCTGAATTGCTGGAGATGAATCAGGGGAATCCAGAGCTACAGAGAGAGAGAGAGAGAGAGAGAGAGAGAGAGAGAGAAAAAAAAAAAAAAAATCTGGTAGGAGAAAAATTTGTCAAGTTTGCAAGGAAGGTGTTTGATGGAATGATGAAGCCGAACTCTATTTTCAAGGATACCCATTCGAGAGAAAGAGAGAGAGAGAGAGAGAGAGAGAGAGAGAGAGAGAGAGAGAGAGCATGATGTTGTTGATTCTAATAGGAAAAGCCACTGCCAGAGGCTTGGATGCTGTGATGTTGAGAGAAAGGCTGCGGAAAAGTTGTGACGCAGAAACGCCTTTACATAGTTATGCCACCGCAGCAAAAGAGATGACTGTGAGAGAGGCTTTGAATACTGCATTGACGACGAAATATCTGCAGATCCTAGAGTCTTTCTAATGGGTGAGGAGGTCGGAGAATACCAAGGTTTTTTCTCTTTTCTTTTTGGGCAGAAGCATGGACCTTAGAGGGTTGTTGATATTGCAATTACAGAGGTTGGTTTCGCTGGAGTTGAAGTTGGTGCTGCTTTCTATGGTCTCAGGCCTGTTGTGGAGTTTATGACATTCAATTTTGCTATGCAGGTGATTTTCTACGTTATAAATTCTCCTGCAAAGATGAACTACATGTTGGCTGGCAATACATCAGTCCTTATAGTTTCAAGAGGAGTTGCAGCAGGAGTCAGTGCCCATCATTCCCAAGCCTCGTGAAGACATAGCCGTCCCACCTGGAGGAAGCTTTTCTGGATCCGGCCTCATTAGATCACTCGTCACCCTCAGGATCTATCAAACACAAGAATGGCTCATGGCGTGTGAAATGAGAGTTGCCATGAACGGTGTAACATCTCTAGTATGTCCCTCCAACAAAGTGCTTCCTCATCCTCTGGTTTTTTTAGATTGGCAGTCACTAATTTATTAAGGCAGTGTGTTTAGTTGCATTATTTGAATGCGTTGTTGTCAAGGAGTGAATATTTTCCGTGGTCGCAAATTTTATCGGTGTTTACTCAAAGTCTCCTTTTCAGTTGATATTAATATTACGATGGGATCAACATAAGCACAGAAAAATTAGATAATACATGGCACATGTGTCCATTATAAGATCGTTGACGCAGGATGGGACCATTGTAATTACTCTACTTAACTCAGCTTGTAATTTTTGGTTTTAGCCTCAGAAAGTTTCACATCTACTTCTTTTGTTTGAAAGGGTAAGCAACCATTCACAAATTCTGGACATGCTTGTCTTGTTACAAAGTAGTAATTGCTTTTGCTATTCAATGACACTCTTTGCCCTCATAAACTTTGATCGGTGACCTATTGTTGAACTGCTATTCTTTAAATTAGTCCATGATTCAGTCAATTCAAATTCGATTTATTAATTATGTGCTCTGGTGTTCTAGGGATTGAATGAATTTTTATTTGGGTCTGCTTTGTTCGTGGTTATTAGTATCAATATCATGTGTTGCTTCATTCTGTAATAATGCAGTGTAGGAAAGTGGCAAACTCCTCAAGCTCACTACTAGGCAACATTGTCATTGATGATAGGCCATTTGGGACATTTGTTTCTCTTGTATACATGTATCTAGTGACATTAGATTAACATAAAGACTCTCTGGAAATACAAATCATGGAGATTTGAGGAATGTGGATTTTTAAGCTGCTTCTTATGCGAAATTGAGGTCTCAGAATTTGACATTTGTTGATTCACTTTCAACTGAGGCTAGATTCAATGCATTTATCATTGTTTTTCCTTCTCTTATTTTAAATAGTGATGATGTTGCTGTAGGATACACCATCAAGGTTGCTACTAAACCGAAGTATCAAATCAAATCAGTTGCACGAGAATTGTTTTATAACTCTTTCCAGTGGCTTCACACACAAACCATAGTGGTTCCTGATCTTATGTCTAGGCTTGGATTATTTTATCCAATTTGATGCAGAATCTGTAACTCTTGAATTATTCTGCCACCCATCAAGGAACGTATCCATCGTGGAAATGAAATCTCGTAGGATTTTCACATTTTCATCATCATTTCTCGATATGTAAACTATGTATATTTAGATATGTTAAGTGATGCAATCACTTTTGGAGCTAGCTTTAGAACGAATCATGTGATACTTTAGCCTTTCAAATTCCTGGTTAAGCTCTTTCCAGTTCAACTTGGTGACCATTGAGTTGTCTTCCACACCGATTGGTTTTAATATATATATATCATCAAGTGCTAAGTTCCACAACAACTATAGAGAAAAAATAATGATCAAAGGACTCCACTTAAATGAGCTTTCACTACTCACTTCTCTCTTGACCTTATGCCTCATTTTGGCCCATTCTTTCTGGTAGTAAGTGATTTGATGATTAATGTTTACGTAGTTTCGTTCATTTGTTCACTAGTTAATGGAGCATCTGTTGTTTTAGAAAATTTTGATTGAACATCTCTGTTTGTGGCTGTTCAAGTGTAGGATGGAAATAGACTGTTTGACTGCTTTAGTAATGTATATCCTTTAAATTTGATACCTTGTCTTTTCTGGTTCGAATGGAATAGTGTGGCAGTTTCACTTCTCTTGGATTGGCTTCCCCTCGACGGTGTCCGTCAATGTGGTATTTGGTGGGAATTTAGTTACTATTTTCATGATTGTCATGCTAGGCATTACAAACAGGAACAAAATGAGAACTTGTGGAGTATATTTTTGTTCTCCATGAATCTCTTCAACCAGGAGGTTGTATCATATAATGTTGTTTATGTATATGCTGTTGTGGGGTTCGATTGCTGATGTAGTCAGATCAGAATCATGACAAACTGGGAGGTTCACCGATCCACCAAATGTTTTAACTGTATGCGTTAGGCATATAGCTCATGTGCACACATGGGTTCTTTACCTCCCCTAATATGGCATTGTGGAAGTTATTAATGTGTTTTGACCAGTTTGATAGGAACCAAATCACAGAGGCGAGGCATGTTCTACTCAGCTAAGCTAATCATTCAACCTTACTGTCCATCCGAGGCATGTTTGGGAAAGCAGTTTTCTATGTGCTTCCAATCCTCAGAGCAAAGTCTTTCATTTCTAGACATAGCTTTCCTGCTGAACGCTACATATTATGGAGGCTTGATTATGTATCCTTTATGGCTTTTCAGATTTTCTCAGTTTGCAGTCTAAGTGAGCTTCTTAGATATGTTGGTTTTACCTCATTCAATAATGTTGCATTTCCTAGATATGTCTTCTATAGTTCTCTTCCTTCTACTTTACAGGCATAACAACGCTGGCCTTGAAGTGCCCTTGTGGTTCCTTGTATATTTTAAGGATGTCTCTTTCATATGTAGTTTTTGGATTGCTTTTGAGGAAGTACTTAGTGTACTAACAATGTAGGTATGATGTGAATTATACAAATATCACCAGCAAGAGTGACCACCCTAAGGGCTATCATTTTCTTCGTGCTCACAGGTCTATTCTTGCTCAGTTTCAAACACTCTTAATTGAGAAACTGTTTTCTATGTGCTTCCAATCCTCAGAGCAAAGTCTTTCATTTCTAGACATAGCTTTCCTGCTGAACGCTACATATTATGGAGGCTTGATTATGTATCCTTTATGGCTTTTCAGATTTTCTCAGTTTGCAGTCTGAGTGAGCTTCTTAGCTATGTTGGTTTTACCTCATTCAATAATGCTGCATTTCCTAGATATGTCTTCTATAGTTCTCTTCCTTATGCTTTACAGGCATAACAACACTGGCCTTGAAGTGCCCCTGTGGTTCATTGTATATTTTAAGGATGTCTCTTTCATATGTAGTTTTTGGATTGCTTTTGAGGAAGTACTTAGTGTACTAACAATGTAGGTATGACGTGAATTATACAAATATCACTAGCAAGAGTGACCACCCCGAGGGCTATCATTTTCTTCGTGCTCACAGGTCTATTCTTGCTCAGTTTCAAACACTCTTAATTGAGAAACTGATATAAATAGGAAGGAAAGCAGAGAACGGGGTGGGAGTGCAGGGGGAGAAGGATACGTTGGGTGGGAGATAATCGAAATAAGTGAGCGTGCCTCTCTTTTTTTCATGCAAAGGAAAAAGCACCAATAGTAGTAGCCACCCACGAATGCAAGAACCATGAAAAGAGAGAATGAAGTATTGTAAGTTTTCTTAAGCTGCTTCTGATGTGAAATTGGGGTCTTGGAATTTGACATTTGTCGATTCACTTTCGATCGATGTTAGATTCTATGCATTTATCATTTTTTTTCCTTCTCTTCTTTTAAATGGTGATGATGTTGCTACGGGATTCGACATCCGGGTTGCTGCGAAACCAAAGTATCAAATCAGATCAGGTGAATGAGGATCATTTTGTAGCTCATTCCAGTGTCTTCACATGCGAACCATAGTGGTTCCTGATCTTACGTATAGGGCTGGATTATATTATTAAATTCAATGCGGAATCTGTAACTCTTGAAGTATTCTGCTACCCACCGAGGAACGTATCGTATCCATAGTGGAACTGAAATCTCGTAGGATTTTCACTTTCTAGCTTTTAACCAGCTTGTGTCTTGTTGTATTGATCTGGGCTTCTAGCTACATATTTTCATCATCATTTCTCGATATGTAAACTCTGTATATTTAGAAATGTTAAGTGATGCAATCACTTTTGGAGCTAGCTTTAGGACCAATCATGTGATGCTTTTGCCTTTCAAATCCACTAATTGGTGATCATTGAGTTGGCTTCCGCACTAATTGGTCTTTATATATCTCCAAAAGTGCTAAGTTTCACTACAACTGTAGATGAAAATAATGACCAAAGGACCCACTTAAGCAACCTTTCACTACACACTTCTCTCTCATCCCTATGCCCCATTTTTGGTCCACTTTTGTGGAAGTTAATAATTTGATGATTAATGTTTAAGTAGTTTCATTCGTTTGTCATCTAGTTAATGGAGCATCTATTGTTTAGGTGGATTTTGATTGAACATCTCTGTTTGTGGCTTTTCAACTGTAGGATGGAAATAGATTGTCCAAGTTCTTTATATATCCTTCAAAATTCAGTACCTTGTCTTCTGGTTCAAATGGAATAGGATGGCAGTTTCACTTTTCTTGGATTGGTTTCTTCTTAGCGGTGTCCTCAATCTTGGTGTTTGGTGGGAATGTAGTCACCATATTCATGATTGCCATGCTAGGCATTACAAACAGGAACAAACCAAGAACCTGGAGGGTATGTTCTAGTTCTCCATGAATCACTTCAACCAAGAGGTTGTGTCATATAATGCTGGTTACTAATATGTTGATGTTTGTTCGACTGCTGATATAGTCAAATCAGAATTATGACAAACAGGGAGGTTCACTGGTCCGCTAAACTTTTAAGTGCATGCATTGGAGATCTAACTCCTGTACACGCACGAGTTCTATACCCTTCTAAAATTGCATTGTGGAAGTTATAAATGTGTTTTGATCACTTTGATCAGAATCAAATCGTAGAAGCATGTTCTGCTAAGCAAAGCTGATTCAGCTTTGCTGCCATCCAAGGCGTGTTTGAAAAAGCAATTTTCTATGTGCTTCCAATCCATGGAGCAAAGTCTTTCATTTCTAGACATTGCTTTCATGTTGAAAGCTTCATATTATGGAGGCTCGGTTACGGATCATTCATGGCTTGTCACATGTTCTAGGCGTGCAATCTAGGTGAGCTTCTTAGCTATGTTGGTTTTACCTTACTGAATATTGCAACATTTCCTAGATATACCGTTTATAGTTCTCTTCCTTTTGCTTTGTTCTATATTTTAAGTATGTCTCTTTTATATGCAGTTTTTTGATTGCTTCATGAGGAATTACTGAGTGTACTAACAATGTAGGTATGAAGTGGATTGGGGAAATATCACCAACAAGAGTGACCACCCCAAGGGCTATCATTTCTTCGTGCTCTCAGGTCTGTTCTTGCTTAGTTTCCAATACTCTCAATTGAGAAACTGATATAAATGGAAGAAAACTCAAGCAAATAAGGGGTGGGAGTGCGGAGGGAGAAGGATACTTCAGGTGGGATCTAATTGAAGTAAGCATGTATGCCTTCTGTTTATGCAAAGATAAAGGCACCAATACTAGCAGCCATCCACTCATACAAGAACCAAAGAAAGAGAGACCTAGCATATATAGTCCGCATGTTGCAACAAAATTAACATTTACTAAAATGATAGGTATGAATAGTAGATACCCACCAACGAAGCACTTAATTTGATACAATGCAAGAAGTGAGGCACACTAAAAATTGAAGAACTCCCGTTTAGTAAGTCCAAAAAATTTGAAGCATGCGACACTGTGGCTATATCAACACGGTAGAAGACAGCATTTTGATTCTCCACCACTAATCAACACTAGAAATCCACCGTCCGCCATCTCCAATCACCAAAACAGCCACTATCGAGCCACCATTGACAGCCTCGACAGCTGCCACAGGCTCAACGATAACACAATAGAACGCATGCGCTAAACCTGACGAAGAAACTCTCTTTCTCGGGAATTCTTGAGGCTTCTTGATTGGCTCTCCTTCTTCGTCGTCCTTCAGGAAATGTTAGCCACCCCTGTAGCTACTCTGCCATTGCCAGTTTCGTTGTAGCAAGGCTAACTCTCATTCTGCTCTATTTTTTGGTTAGGACGCTCGCAAGTTCACAAACCTTTGTCGTTTCGCTTTTTGCCGGCCCT